>NW_026947499.1:27471077-27726077 GCF_034190915.1 Cavia porcellus
CCACCATTCCTAACCCAAGATGTGTGCAACCTGCCGTGTTTGTCTGCTTTCCTCTCAAACTGGGGCAGAAAAGGAATCCATATGTTTTATTTGCCATACTGTTTCCCAGGCCAGACACGGACAAGTCTGGGGTAATGTGACCCATGAGTAACAATGAGGGGTGAAAAATTCCTTACATGCAAATGTTCCTACACAGTGCCACCCTCTCCAGCAGGCTCTGCAGACATCCTACACCTGCCTGTCCCTGCCCAAGTGATGGGGAGTTGGACCAAGGAAGTTGGGGCCTGAGGTAAGAGCCCAAGGGCATAGGAGAAAGGTTTAGGAGAGAGTGAGTGGAGGGACACAGACAGGAATAGAGACTGACAGCTAACTCGAGGTTGACACACAGCTCCACGTGGGTTGAGAGTTTACATCCCTGTTCCATAGATTTCTTAGGGAGGTGGCAGTGTTAATGGACAACTCCTGAAGAGTAGATGCGAGAGAAAATTGGGGAGAAAGGAAAAAGACAAAATAATTTTGTCAGAGAGAGAGAGAAGTGGCTTTCTCTGTGCTTGGCTTTCAAAACAACCAGCTCAAGTTTATCAGGAAAACATACCAGTCATCAATATGTGTCAACCAAAGAATAGAGCTTCAAAGTTCTTGAAGAAAAAAAGAGGCAGCAAAAATGGACAAACTAAGAGAAGATAAATTCAAATCACACGAGGAGATACAAACAGTTCTCTCTGCATAAGTGATAAAAATTATTTGTTTTAGGCTAGGCACAGTGAGCTATGCCTCTACTTAGGAGGCTGAGACAGGAAGATAACAAATTCAAAACCAGCCTGGGGAACTTAGCAAGGCTAAAATAAATAAAATAAAATAAAAGGGGTTGAGGGTGAGCTCAGTTATAAGGCATTTACTTAGCATTTGCAATGCTCTGGGCTTGGCATGTAGATATATATATATATATATATATTTTATATCTCCAACACTATCAACTAATTTCATCAAATTCACATCTAAAGAATACCAAGCCTTACAACTCAGAATATGAAGATTGTTCAAATTCTACTCCATCAACATGCTGTATAGTCAGCCACAAAATAAGTCTCAGTTCACTTCAGAGACTCTGTTCTCTGGCCATAATGCGGTTTTGCAAATCAATAAAAATAAAAGATTTAGAAAATCTCAAAATATGAGGGATTTGGATAACACAGTTTAAATAACCTATGAGTCAAAAGAAGAAAAAAAACAAGATAAAGTAGTTGGGAACATGAGTAAAATGGAAAAGCACAGCTAATACTGGGCCTTCTTTTTATTATCATCATCATCATCATCACCAGTGAGTTGTTTGTGCGGACTGTGAGCGGGTGGGCTGACACGCAGGCGGGGTTCCAAGGGGTCACGCGGGGGACAGGACAGAGCACATGGCAGCCGCCAGGGCGACACCGGCAGGACTGCGCATGCCTGAGCTCTTCCGCCATGCCCGCTCACTGCTGGATTCTGCGCACACTCTGCACCTGGAAGGTCTGGGCGTGAGATCCCCACTCTCGGAAGTGCTTGTAGTCACCGGAGTGGTGATCGCTCTCCAGCACGTACTGAAAACCTCGGTAGCCGGGAAACTGGGAGCACACCCAGCTGGAAAAGGGAAGAGACAGAGTTACCCCGCGGAGGCACCAGCACATCCCCTGGGACAGCCTAGCCATCCCAGCCCCTCTCCACTGCCTGGAGCATGTCGGCCCTGTACCCGGTTACAGGGCTTTGGAGCGTGCAGTTTCCGCCTAGGAACACCCTTCTGGCCAGTCTTTGCCTGGCTGACTGTATCTGTGCTTTGGTTCCCAATGCTATGTGATTTTATCAGGGCCATGTGACCCACCCTCCAGCTCAGGCTGCCTCCTTTGTAGCAGTCATGTAATTCAGTAATGCTAAAGTGATTTATGAGATGTCAGGCTTCCCTGCCAGCAGCTCCTGTGCAGGGGTGTCTGTTTTGTTCAGCTGTACCTGTAGTGCCTAATACCTCCTGTCCTGGTAGAGAACAGGAGGAGCCCGCCTAGTGAATACTAGGCCAATGAAGAAAAGAAGGAAGGATGGAAAAAAGGAAGGGTCCTCCTCTGCTCCCTTACCCAGAGCCAATTCCAAGGGGAGAAAAAGATGTTTTTAATGTGTTGATCCTGATTTTGTTTAGGACAAAAATTGATGTTTACATTTTCAGTCCTCATTCTCCTGTCTGTAAAAGAGGGAGCCAGATTCAAGATTCACAGGGGACACGTTTTCTGCAGTAATGAGATTCTTTGGTTGTTTCTCAGAAAACTAAGTGGAAAAAAATACACAACGATTCATCTCCATTGCTGCCTATCAGGGGCCAAAGGGCCCCTGCGAAAGTTGCTCTGATGTCCCCTTCAATGGGGAGCCCACATCTGGGCTTTGCTCTGCTCTCCCATAGGGAAAGGATGGGAAAGATCCTGAGCTGGAGGCCAGATTTAGTCTCCTGTCTGCTGCTGGACTGAGCAAGTTGCTGGTTCCACATTGGTGTCTTTTACCCTGGACAGCTAGCTATCTTCCCTCCCCTCTTCAGGTCAAAGGTCCTGCCATTCCTCCCTCTCAACAGCAATGTGCGTGTGACCAGGTCTAGCCAGTCAGAGCATTCCATCCCTTTGGCTTGGTGATTGAGCACAATACCCATGTTGGATCAGTGAGCACCTTTCCTGGAATCTCTGATGGAATCATTGATGCTATCTTTGCCTTTACATGGGAAGTGAATCTAAAACTATAGCACACTGAGGCGGTGGAGAGAAAGATCCCATCATAGCACCTGGATCCAGCTGTAACTGAAGATAGTTACAGGGATCAATAAGTATTATTTAGGCTTAAACAGATTTAGTCCAGGTTTCCATCACCTGAAGTCCCATAAATTCTGCCTGAGTCCTGCGCATGTCCTCCGGAGTGTGGCCTCGGCCCCCAGCAAACAGTTTTCACAGGTTATGGCCTGTCCCTCCCAACACCCTTTGTCCCTGCCAGGCAAGTCCCACTTACGCCCCAGAGTGGACATGGAAGGAGCCCACTTCATTGCTGTCCCAGCCCATGGCCTGCAGGGAGGGGTAGTCATCACTTAGCTCTCCTTTCTTGCCCAGAAAGTTCTCCTGCTCAAAGATGGTCAGTCTGGAGTCACGGTGGTTCTAAGGATGCAGACAGGAGGCAAGGTCAGAACACCTGGCAGCCTGTCCGGTACCTAGATGCCCACCTCAGCCTTTTTGGCAAACCCCTGGGAAGGGCATTTGGCAGCAGATACTAGAAACTTATAGGAGCTGTATCATCTTCTCTTCTAGAACTTTCTACCAAAAAAGTAATCAGGAGACAAATAAGTGCAAGGATGCTCATCACAACAAAAAAAAAGGGGGGGGGGTGAGGAATGGGCCCAGATGGCCAGTAAAAGGTTCTGATAGTAAACAGTGTTGCATAGTTGGTACAATTACCAGTGTCTGAGCTTAGACATGGCACCCAGCGTGTCTGAGCCTGTTTCCACATGTGTGACGTGGAACCAACCACACCTGCTTTTTAGGGCTGCTTTGCAGACATCAGGGATTGTGAGCTGCATGGAACAAGGCTGCCTGCTGTGTTCCATGGCTAGAAAAGGGGACATGAGAACTTGAACTCTGGGTGTCTGATGGCCCAGTGCCCACTGATGGGGCCAAGTGGCAGGACTCACCGCACAGGCTACGGGCCGGAAAGAGGTGAGGCGCTCAGCGGGATAGGCCGTGTTCCCGCTCCAGGCATCCCAGCTCGGGTAGTCACCCCGCTCCAGCACATACTGCTGCCCTTGGAAGCCAGCGTGTTCGAAGCCCACCCACCTGTGGAAGGAGGGAAGCAGGGCGGGGAGGTGAGACCCCAGCCCTCGGTCTCAGGCCAGTGTTCTCATTCAGGGGACTCTGCCACAGGGAACAACGGGCAAGGCCTGGAGATGTTTGTGGCTGTCACTTAGGGGAGAAACTGCGACCATCTTTCCATGGCAGGGACGCTGCTGAGCACCTTACAGAGGAAGAAGTCCCAGATCTTTTTGGTAGCAGGGACCAGTTTCATGGAAGAGTTTTGCTATAGTCGGGATAGAGGGGGACAGCATGTGGAGAATGGTTTCCAGCTGAATCAGAGGAGATGTTAGCCTAGATCCTGGCATGCACAGTTTGCAGCAGGGTTTAGCTCCTGCGAGAATCCTGGTCTAACAGGAGAGAAAGCTCAGGCGGTGGAGCCAGAGCCGCTGGGTGTGTATGTGAACACAGATAAAACTCTGCTCCCTGGCCTGAGGCTCACCTCCTGCTGTGTGGCCTGTTCCTCACAGGGATTGGAGCTCTGTCCTACAGTGCACAGGAGCCCCCGCAGTGGCAGACCTGGCCCAGAGCATCAGGAAGGCCAGGCACACGTGCTGCCTAGATCCTCTTCCCCACGTTGGAGCTCCGGCCACCCTGCACCTACACCGTCCCACACGCCGGGCACACAGGGCTCACCAAGGGCTGCCTGTGGGCCTCCTGGTGATCCCACGAGGCCATAGGAGACGGACTGTGTGGGGCACCACCCAGACACCGTTTCCCCTCCTCTCTACCCCTCTGAGTCCCCTGAGATCTGGGGCTTACACCCGACACCTGGCAGGGGACAGAGGAGGCTGAGTTGAAACACAGTGGTGTCGCCTGGGCGGCAGGGAGCTGATCAGCCAGACAATGACCCTGTATTTGGGGTCATCTATGGGACAAAGGACCCAGGAGCCTGACCCCACATGCACTTTGCAGTTGTCCCCTCTGTGGCAACACTCGGTCTGATTCTGTGGTCCATGTCTCCTTACTGCCTTGGCCACCAGTGCTAGTGCTAACTAGTGCTAACTTGGCACTAGTGCTAACCCTAGGCCTGTGCACCTCTCTCCCTATCCAAAAAAGGATCATGTTTAGTGTCTTTTAAAACTATATTTGTACAGTTGCCTTCTACTTTTGGTGAGTTTGGCTTTCAGTTTATGCCTAGGGGATATTTTTATGCCAGTGGAGTTGTGTCATCCAGTGGGCAGGAACTGAGTGAATGGCATCCCCTACATTTGGGCAGTGTGCAACCTGTGTAAGCTTACATGGCAGTCCTACACTGTCCTCAGAATTTCAGGTGGGCTCATGGGCACACATCGTGGTAACTGGTATTTTAGCATCTCCTTACAGAAAGTGGGGTGGGGCTCAGCTGGGAGCACTGGGCTGTCTGGGGGCACATGGAACAGGTTGGGAAGGTAAGACTGAAAACAGCTAAAACTTCCAGAACCATTCTCTAGGTCCTTCCTGCCCCTTCCCACTGCCCCATTCTCCACTCCCACGCCCCAACACTCACGCTCCACTCAGCACTTTCAGAGATCTCACGGTCTCGAAGCCCAGCTCCAGGACGCTGGGGCACTCAGCCGTGAACTCGTGCCGTCGGCCCTGGAAGCCCTCTTCATCCCACACCACCACCTGTGCCAGAGAGGAAAGCTGGGCGAGGGGGAGCCGCGGGCAGCAGCATCTGGTGGGGGTGAGGGCTGGGAGGCCCCCCAGAGCGTGGGCTGGGCAGGGCAGGTAAGACAGGGTGGAAGCCAGAGGTGCTCCAGGCCCAGGCAGGGAAGAGGGATGGGGTGGGCAGGGCACAGGCTCAGGCCGTGGTGGGGCCTCTGTTTTGTGCCATCAGCCCCTGCCTAGTGGGAATGAAACAATCTCAGGATTCTTCAGGCCACCTTCTAAATCTGGGCTGTGACATGGCTCATCCAGGTTTTTAAGGCTGATGACAAATTCAAAGTCCCCTCTACCCAACACCCCAAATACAGGCAATCCGAGAGATCAGGCAGAAGGCAACTGCGATCTCGGCCAGAAAATGTAGAAGTCCAAGTTTGGACCAGAAGACCCGAGTTCGCATCAGGCTCTCTGGGACCTGACCCGAGTCTCTGGCTGCTCTGAGATGTGGTGGTGTGGTCTCCCAAACACGTATCCTGAACCCTCCCTTAGGCAAGGCAGTTGTTCAGTGGCACAAAGATTCTGGGGCTTTGCTTGACCTGTGTCCTCACCCCTCCCAGGCCACCCTCCCAGCCACTTCCTACCCTCCAGTGTCCCGCGGACTTGGTGCACTGCAGTGTCATGCTGGCCCCTTCCTGCACAGAAAAAGAAGGTGAGACCTTCCCACCCCGGCCGGCGCACCTCCCTGCTGGTTCGGGCAGGGGCAGGGTACTGGGACCTTGGCTTTTCCTGTCCCTCTCCTGTCCCTTCCATCTAGGGCCGGCACCATCAGCCACGCTGTCCCCACCTCAGAACTTGCTCCACGCTGGGTCCCAGTGCCTCTGAGCTTGGCTCTGTGTGGTTTAATCTGCTCGCTGCAGGGGACTTAGCATGGCTGCCAGGGCATCAGCCAGTCAAGTGCCAGGCCGTTCAGCCTAGGGGATGTGGGAGAGCTGTCCCTAAACGAGGCTCACAGGGACCAGTCTGAGCATGTGGGACCTGTTCCTGGTTAGGATAAGGATGACATTTGGGATGACATAGAGACACCCCCAAGATTGGGGACCTGGGCCACCCCCTCCCAGGATGTTCACTCCAAGTTCTGAGCCCAGCCCTCCACACCTGGGACTTACCGAGATGGGCCCAGAGAACATGGCAGAACTGGGACCTGCCAAGGTCAAGCTCTTATAGGCAGGGATCGGAGAGGGGCCCCTGGCTGGCGAAGCCCCGACTCAGCAAGTGGGTGACAGAAACAAAAGCCAGGCCTGGCCACACCCCCAGGGCGGAGGTGTCAGCATCTCTGGCTTCAGCTGGGAGGGAACAGAGCAGGTTGCCTCCCCAGGGACAGCCATGGAGGATGGTGAGAGGTGGAAGGTCAGCCTCTGTCAGCTCCACAGGGCTGAGCAGGAGAGGGAGCACTGGACAAGCTGTGTGACCTTGAGCGAGCCATTCCCCTTCCGTTTCTGTCTGTAAAATGGGATGGAAATAAACTGCACCGAAAAGTCATTGTGAGATGATGTGACAGGTCCATGCCTTTGCCCCTCCCATGCCCCTTCCCATGCCAGCTGCAGCAGTGCAGGCTGCAGCTGGACTCTGAAGGGTGAGGAGAATTTCAGAGTGAGACAAGGAAAGGTATCTAAACCAGAGTGCGGATGGAAGATCTTGGGGACCAAGGACAAGGAAGAGCTGGCTGTCTACCTGGGCTGCCGCTCAGGGGTCCTGGAGGGGAGGAGCTAGAGGTGGGCTGGGCCACAGCCTGCAGGATCCGCAAAGCCAATGAGGTGTCCAGATGGCTCTGCCAGCAGAAGCAAAAGGCTGTCGGTCACAAACATGCTTTGCAAACTGTCATTCATGTGCTAGGCATCCGGGGCTTGCAGAATTCCCTGAGGACCTCTGCTTCCTGCACCTTGGCCCTGGATTGGCTGGTGAGGGGTGAAGCGGGAAGAGCAGAGCTGGGAATAAGCTCGCCCACAGTGAGATCCAGCCCTGCTTCCTACCACCATCCTGGTGACCTGAAAACCGATCCCTCAGGGATCTGTGATGGCTACCTCCATCACTGGGGAGGGGGCTAAATGCAGCTTCATCACCTGAGTGACTTTGATGAAGGGTGACCGTGAAAATGAAAGGTTCAGGATGCAGCTCGCGCAGCCAGACAGCCCAGTCCACATCCCCGTCTTGCTGGTGCGGGGAGCTTTGAGCA
This sequence comes from Cavia porcellus, assembly GCF_034190915.1. Classification (NCBI taxonomy): domain Eukaryota; kingdom Metazoa; phylum Chordata; class Mammalia; order Rodentia; family Caviidae; genus Cavia; species Cavia porcellus. The sequence goes on from NW_026947499.1 coordinate 27,478,737, forward strand.
CGCTCCCTAATCGATCCTAGCCTCAGTTTCCTTGAGCATAAATGAGTGCAGCAGCCTGATTGATCGGGGTGATGTGAGGATCAATGTGATCGCCATGACTGGGCTTTGTAACTGTTCCAGAGACATGAAAAGCGTGGTGTGTCTCTATCATTTGTTGTCAGCATCACTAATAATAAAAGTGCTCGTTATTAATCATTCACGAAAAGCTTCTAAGAGCTTGGCTTTGGGAATTAGAGAGATGTTGGTCTGGGTTCCACCCGAGAGAGGAAGAAGTGGGCTGGAGAGGTGAGGTGAGGCTCCACGCTCCGTGAGATCACAGGGGCCGAGGCAGTTACGTGCTCAGAGCAGAGGCTCCCAGCGCGCTCTCTGTCTCAGCTCTGCTCCCACCGTTTAGTGGGTGGTGCATTGCCAAGGGGGGCACGGAACTGCCCCAGACGGCCCAGCCTTGGAGCCCAGGCCCGTGGGTGGCCCCACCGCAGGCATTTTGGCCCCAGTTCCAGTGGCTTCGCTGTCTCATCCTGTCCCACAGTTCCTGCCTCGCCCTCCCAGGCCTTGGCTCAAGATGAAAGGGGGAGGCTGAAGGTGCGGGGGCCCAGAAGCAGGGAGAAGTTGGCCCCAAGCCAGCAGGATCACAAGACAAGGGGATCCTTGTGGGGTCTCTGTGGGGATCCTGGACCCTCAAAGACAAGGTCAGAACCCGTAAGATACCCCACATCCCCTGCCCAGGGCTGGGAGTCAGCCTGCAGGTGACCTGGCTGAGCAGTTTTCCCAGGTCCTTCTGGCCCAGCTCCACTGTGAATCCCTGTCATGGGACATTGTCAAAGTCACTTGTCCTTCTTGGGCCTCAGTTTCTCCATGTGTGACACGAGGGAATTGGACCTCTGGGTCTGCTCCTTTGTGTGGAGTCCATACTACCCCACTTGGTCCCCGTTTCTCTGTCTCTCTCCTTCACCACTGATCTCCCCTCTGCCCTCTGCCCTCTGCCCTCTGCCCTCTGCCCTCTGCCCTCTGCTGCTCTGCCTGCTCTCTTCTCTGTCACTCTCTGCTGCCCCCAGGTTCACTTTCCTGACCTGCGTTTCCTCGTGTCCCCTACACCTCCTGCTGGGCCCTCGGGGTGCCCATTCAGTCACCAAATCCTGAAAGAGGCCCTGTGTGGCCCAGCCCTAGTCTGCGGGTTGGGGCCAGTGAGGAGCAAGATGCAGCAGAGTCTGAGGCAGCTTCCGTGTTCCTGGCCCCTGCTCTGTCCCTGGGGTCAGGTGGTGAGGGCTGGTGGGAGACGCCAAGCAGATCAGCAAAGGAACAGGCCCCAGCCCAGGTCTGGGATGCTGAGCCTATCTAAGCACAAGGAGATCCTAGGCCTGCCTAAAATCAGGAGAGGAAGATGAGGGCTGCAGGCCAGAGCCAAGTCTGAATGGCATGAAATGAGGCACAGAGAACCAGGTCTGGTCTGCCTGCCCACCTGGGTGGGCACCCACCTCCCCATGCTGATCTCTCCATACCCTGACCTTTCTCATCTGTGAAATGGGTATAAGACAAGCACCCAATCAGCAGCATGATTGACAGAGGTGACAAGGGCAAAGCATTTGGTACCATGTTTAGCACCAGGAAGGGGCTACAGAAGCCCTGTAGACCATTTCTCTTGCAGAGTATTACTTTGCCTTTGTACAGCACCCAATTGGGATATTGTAGGTCAATGGTGACTGCAGACTCAGAAGAACAAAGGGCAGAGACCTGTTCAAAGTCACCAGTGCCTTGTGGCAGAGGCAGAAGTCAAACCCAGGTTACCTGCCTGCGAGGGGCTCCCCTTTACCCTCGCTGTGCTGTCAGGCCCACCCTGGCTGCGGCCACATGAGAGGAGTCAGGATGGCCAGGAGGCCTAGAGTGGCTGGCCGGCCCAGGCTCCTGCCCCGCACTAGGCTCACAATGGAAAGTGCTGCTCTCGACAGTAACCGGGAGGCCAGCCTGGTCCTGGGCCTCTCGAGCCCGCTGAGCCAGCGCCCTCTTTGTGCCCCGCACTATTGGGCCTGATGTCTGCCAGATTATAAAATGGGGGGTCGGCCCCTCGTCCCCTAGTGCACGGCCTGTCCTCCAGCAGGAAGTAGCAAGTCCCCAGGTAAGAGGGAAGCCACCAGTGCTTCCAAATGCTGAGGGGGGCGGAAAGAGAGAGGCAGCGGAGAGAGAGACAGAGGGAGAGACAGAGAGACAGAGAGAGAATCCAAGATAGAGAAGGGCAGAGAGAGGAGCAATAAAAAAAACAATGGAAGAGAGAAAAAAAATAGCAAATATTGTAGACAGAGATATACAGAGGACAGGACACTGGCAAAGACAGAAGTGGAAAGACACAGAAGAATGAGAGAGAATGAGGGAAGAATGATAGAATTAAACAGTGAGAGACGGGCAGGGAGAGAGACGCGAGAGAGAATGCATCTAAGAAAAGCACCAGTCGGTCCTACTCCTGCGGCAGCACGCAGAGGGTGGGGGCGGGGTGGCCAAAAGCCCCAGATGTGGCCCAGATGTCTGGCCCACTCTCGTGGCCAAGGGCTCCAGAGTGGCCACAGCCTTCTTCAGGGGAGGAATCTGCTCTCCTCAAAGAGAGAGGAGACTGGGAATCCGCTAGAACCTGTGCGGTCAGGGTGCCTCCAGTTCTCTACAAAGATGACCGGAGTGCTTATTTTTCCCTGGGGACAAAATCAAGGCATCCCACACGCACTTAGAAACAGGAAGGGAGCAGGAATACTTGTAGTCTCACCGTCCCCAAGGCAGTGGGGAACCACTGGAATTCGCCCGAGGCCTCTCCACCCAGTGCCCTCCAGCCACAGCACTGGCTTTCAGAGCCCCAGATGTGAACCAAATCCAACCCTGTGGTTCCCCCGCATGCCTGAGGCCCAGGTCTGTGTTTGCTCCCACACTCCCGTCCCGGGAGGATGCCAGAGGCGGCCGCCTGGGTATGAAGACAAGGACACTCGGCCTTTAGCCTCTGAAGGACATCAAATGAAATGCGCCTATATTCCAGGCACAGAGCCAAGCACTGGGGAGAGAGGGCTGAACAAATGAGAGGGACTAAATGCCAGGCAGAGTGTCTGATGCCCCCTCACCCAAGTCCATCTGCTGGAAATTGGAGTTGAAATTGGATGCCTGCTGCTGAGTGGCCCAGGCTGGGCAGCTCTCTCTCCCAGTCTCAGAAGGCTCAGCTCAGGGAAGCGGGCACAGTGACCCCATTACTCTTCCAGGTTTCGGGCAGGGCAAGCTGGGTGGTTTACTGTCTGTGATGGTGCCTGGCATGCATGTGGCCTCCCAAATGTGGCTCCTTATTGTTCTGCACCTAATGAGGCAAATCGAGGCTGCACATACAAATAAGTGTGATGTGTGGTCAAGAGCTGCAGGAGGCTACGGAAGGCACTCAGGGGGAAAGGGGGGGGGGGAGGCATGGCTGGCGGCCGGCACAGCACAGGCAGAGGCCCAGAGGAAGGTAGCTGGGGGATCGGTCGTCTCCAGACAGGAAATTCTTGGCTGGGAACAGGGATGAAGCAAAAATACATTTCCAGCTTTATATTTCCGAAGAGAAAGAGAGGAAATAAGTTCAAGGAGCTTGGAAACATACGATGAGAGGGTATGAGAGTAGGGGCTCAGGTTAGGGGTGCCACCCCAAAACTCACCAAAGCCAGAGTTTCTTTATGGCTTTGCAGGACAGAACCATGTCTCAGGCTGCAAAGTCCTCAGCTACAACGGCAGCGAACCCAGGGCCCGATCCCAAGAGCAAGGGGGCCCCACCCTCAGGACCAGCCCCTGGCACCGGGCCTACCCTGACCCCCGCGGCCCTGCCCAGCACCAAGGCAGGAGAGCTGCCTCCTGGGAGCTACAGGGTAAGGACCTGGCACAGGTGGCTTGGCTGGGCCCCTCGTTTCCTCCCATCTCTCCTCCCCCTTCATTGCCTCCTTCGCATCCTCTCCCTCTTCCTCTTCTTCCCTCCCCTTTCCTTCCCACCTCTTCATGCTCCTCCTTTGATGGTTTTCTCTCCTCCCCTTCTCCCCTACCTCCCCATCCTTTCTCTTCTCTTGTCTCTTTCCTCCTTCTCCCTGACTTCTTTCCCGTCTTTCCTTCCCAGACACAACACTGCCCAGCCAGTCTGGAACCCAAGAAAATGATCAGGGGTCTCCACACACCTGGGGAGAGGGGCCCATTCCAGAGCTGTGAAATGAAACCGAAACGTGACATTTGACTGCCGCAGGAGCGCTCTGTAGCCAGGGCCAGCCCCAGTAAGCCTTCGGAGGATGTGTCAAAGCAGGAAGCAGGGCAGAGGAGGAAGTGGACAGGCTCAGTCACAGGTGCCCCTTGTCTGTCCTAGAGGTAGTGCCAGGGCAGCAGGAACTGCTCCAAGGTCCATCCTGAAAGGACCCTGGAGAGCCAGGCCTGAGGTACACAGAACTGGCCACCTTCCATTTATGGCACGTTCCCATGTGGTCCACTCAAGGCTGGCTTTCACTTCTGTAGTTTTATTTGAGCAATCATTTTAATTTAATTTTAACACACAACTGGCGCCTGCAAACCCACTAGCCGTATAAAACCCAGGACTTACTGTGCAAACATGTATCCCAACTCCTCTGGAGGCTAAGGCAGGAGAAGGATCACAAAAGACCAGCCTGGGCAACTTAGCACACCATCTCAAAACAAAAATTAAAAAGTGCTAGGGATGTACCTTCTCAGGAGAGTGCTTGCCTCGTATGCAGAAGGCCCTGGGTGCCATTCCCAGTACAGACAGGGACGAGGGGAGAGGGGAGAGAGAGAGCCAGGACTTGATAAAAATCCTCCAGTGGACCCTATGTTTCCAGGCAGCCACCATTCTTTCCCTTCCTATGTTCACTCTCTGCTTGCTGTAGATTTCTAAAGTGCCGGGCACTGTTCCTTTAACGGTGTGACTTGTTTTCAGCTCACCAAAACGTGCTGAACATGCTTCTTCTGGCTTCCTTTTCTCTCATCACTGACCAATGTGATCCTGCGTTGCAGGAGTCATTTGTTTTGGCTGCTGTGTGACCATGCTGCTTCAGAGCAGGCTGTCACTCCCTTGCCCCGGTCCCCTCCCCTGGGTGGTCACACAGTGCACCTGGGGTAACCCTTCCTTTGTTTGGAGAAGGGTCTCATTATGTTGTCCAAGCTGTCCCCCAACTCCTGGGCTCATGTGATCATCCTGTTTCAGCCTCCCTAGGAGCTTGGATGACAGATGCAGGCCACGGCACCCTGCTTGGCCAGGATGGCCATGTCCCTGTCCCTGTCCCTAGCTCTCACACAGCAGTCCCTCCAGGGGACCAGCACAGTCGTGGAAGCGCCCAGTGCAGGCAGTGGGAGCCTCCTCTCTGCAGCTGGGGAATCTGAGGCTCCAAGAGAGCAGGCAGCTGCCTCACTTCAAGTGAACCAAGTTTTCCCAACTCTGGCCGGCAAGAGGACAGAGAACCAGTCGCAAGGCTCAGCAGAAAGAGGTCGGCTGAGTTGTGAGAGGAAACTAAGAAGCATTTCCTACATCTGGGGCTGCAGACTGAGAGAGTGGCCAAAGGCCTGCCATAGAGAACCCTGAGTCTTCAGAGGGGCTGGAGAAAGGTACAGAGAGGCAGGGTGAGGCAAATGGAAAGAGGGCGAGAGAGAGGCCTTGAAAGCATAGAAGTGACTCCGTAATGGTGTCACTTGTGATGCCAACAGGGTGAGCTAGTGGGGGGCTTACAAGCGAGACCCAGCACAGGGCTGGAGGAGGACAAATCTGGGAAGGCTTCCAAGAGAAGGTGACATCCAGGCCTGGAACAGAAGCAGAACTACGACATCTAGTCTAGAACATGAGTTAGGGAACACAAGTTAAGAAGTGAGGGCTCCAGGCCTGGGATGTGTGGCAGCGGGCATCTTCCTAAAACAGCACAGAGGCAGCATCGGCCTTGGAGGGAGACACACACACACACACAATTCTTGAGGATAGTGCAGCTCTGAAGCTCGGTAGTGGGGAAGCAGAAAGACAAGATCATTTCACAAGCCATGGTTCACCTGACCCACACACAACCCCTGCAGACGGGGACAAATAAGAATTCTGACCCGAAGCTTCCCCGGGTTTGGATGGTCTGACCTCAGGGGCACAGAAGTGGGTCGTCCCCCTTACTCTGTGCCCTCGGTGTGGGGGCTTCTTTCCTGCAGCTGGTGGTCTTCGAGCAGGAAAACTTCCAAGGCCGGCGGGTGGAATTCTCGGGAGAGTGCCTGAACCTGGGAGAGCGCGGCTTTGAACGAGTGCGCAGCCTCATTGTCACCTGCGGACCGTGAGTGCGGTCTGGGGCGATCCGATCTGCTGCCTTTGGTAACTGGGAGGTGCTGGCAGAGGTTTAGCAGGTGTCTCCGCAGTGCCTGGACGGTGCAGTGGTGCCTCTGTCATTTCCAAGCCTCACCACAAATCTGAAAGAGAAATATGCTCACCTTTTCCCTCTCACCGATGGGAACACTGAGGCTCTGGCCAGTGATCCCACTCGTGAAGGTCACGCTGATGATAAGCCATGGTTCTGGGCTGCAATTCAGTGTTGCTCCTTCTGTAGAAGGAATCTTAGCCCATTACTGAGGGCAGAAGGAAGTCAAAGAGCTATTCCTCTCCCCTCTCCTGAGCATCATGTGGCCCTAGCACATGCAGGCGGGACCAGGTACTGGGTGAGGACATCACCTGGTGATTGCACAATGCTATGTGAGGAAGGGGCCATTCCTATCCCCATCTAACAGGTGGGGAAACAAACTGAGGCTCTGCAGGGCTCACACAGGCGGCCTGCATCACCCAGTAGGTAGCAGCTGAGCCCATATTTGACTCCAGTTGACTGGTTTCATTTCCATTAAGCACCAGGCCTTAGTGACTGGGCAGAATCTGGGCACCTCTCAGCCTACATGGTCCACACAGAAAGGAGGAGTCATTGTCCCTCAGAAAGACCAGCTATCCCTCTATGGCCCCTGTGAGCAAAAGTAAAGACGGTGGGCTGGCCTGGAACAAAACCCACCCTGGTTTTCTCCCCACAAGGCCCCCAGGGAAGTGGTCAGCCCGCATTCTGAGGCTCCCAGGCAAATAGCAGAAATGGGATAACATTGAGGCTTTGAAGTCAATTGACTTTGAGTTGAGTCCCAGCTACCTGTTTGCCTTGCTCTGTCTCCAGGCCTCAGTTCCCTCTTCTCTGAAATGGGGAGAAGCACAGTCCTTACCTGACACCCAGGATTATTCAAGGGCTGTATGAGGTAGTACAGAAAGGAGGTGCCCTGTTGTGGGCACCCACATACAGCAGGTGTCTGAGATGGCATCACCCTGTGAGCTGTAGACAAGTCACCCTGGCCCAGGGCTGATTGTGCCTCCTGCACCACCCCACCCCGGTGCGGCTCACACTACCTCAGCCGTGCACACAGCCCCCCAGCCCACCTGGAAACAGAAACTGCCAGATGTGGCCAGTCTAAGGTTTCAGGCTGTTTTCGGTGCTGGTGACTCAGATCCAGACTATCTTTCCTCAGAGACACAGACACAGCTGATCTCTGCTATGTGCACCCAGAGCAGGCACAGACAGGCCTGTGATCCAGGGGCTGGGGCTGGGTTCAGGCAGCAGGGCTGTGGGTGGAAAAGATGATAGAAGGAAGCGAAGGGGGGGGGGGAGTTCCTGCATCACGGGGTGGAAGAAATGCCTGACCCCTACACCACTGTGCGAGCCTGAGCTGGGAACTTCACCCCCCAGCCCAGCCTCAGTTTCCACGTGTGTAAACTCAGAGTCCTGCTCTTTCCCTCTTCTGGAATGCAAGTTCCAAGGAGCCATAGGAGAAGAAAACGTATTGACAGAAATATGTCAGATCCCTCCCTCTTGTCTCAGGCCCTTACGATCTCTTGAAGGAAGCAAGAAGAGGTTTGGGGAAGGATGAGCAGGGTGGTAAGACCAGCATCAGTCTTAGCAGGCTTTAGTGACTGCCTAAAATCACAGGGCAAATAAACCACGAGTCAGGATTAGAACTCAGGTCTGTCACTCCCCGGAGTCTATGTGCTTAACACCACCGACATGGCCCCACCTTCCAGAACTTTCTCCCTCTCCACTCACACATCTCTCTATCCACACACTCATGACTCATCTGCTTCTGCATCCATCCATCCACCTATCCAGCCAAAGATCCATCAGGACGTCCATCCACCCAGTACATCTACCCACCTGCCATTCATCTACCCATCCATTCTATCATCCATCCATCCATCCATCCATCCACCATCCATCCATCCATCCATCCATCCAGGCATCCACCCATCCATGTGTCCTTTTCTACTCCAGACCAGGCAGACCTGAGGCAGATTCAACTCTATTTTGAAATAGTAAGTCCATATTTTCAATTCCCTGAAATGCAGTTCATCCAGCCCTCCAACAAGGACCTGAGCCTCCTGGGATGCATTCTGTCTCAATCCTAGGGGAAGAATGGTCTCTAGGAAGATAATGCTTATGTCATCAACTTTCCAGGGACCCTTGGCACTTTCTTACTTCCTAAGAACTCTGAACACATGGACAGCAAAGATCCAGGGTTCCTAAGTCAACCTCTTCCATAGAATGAAGACTATGCTTTCTCCCTAGAGCCCCCAACCTGACCAACCCGCCCATCTTTAGTTCAGCTGCATTGGGAATGCCAGGAAAAGCCCCATTTGACTTCAGACTTCTAACTTGTCCTTGTTAAAGACCAAATGTTTTCATTTGCACTGCAATATCACACTGACTCACACAGGTATCAGGGATTCAGATATTACTCATACCCTCTGCCCACCCCATGCCAGGCACTGAACGTCTCCCATGCCAGTCTTTACTGAACTCATATCAGTTTTTCTCTTTCCATGTGCCTCTGGGACTACTAACTATTTAATTAGCTAAATATATTTTATTTTCATTCCTTCACTTAAAACACAACATATATACTTTGTACATGTATATTTAAAAATAGGCTTTGCATCTTTTTTTATAAATAGAAAGCTAGTACCAATTGTTTTAAGTCAAACATATCCATAAAAAATAGTAAATAAAAGTCAAGGTATTATGCTGCTGCCTGCCCCAGGCTCTGAGCTGGGGCCTATTTTTCCTTTATTACAAAAAAGAGATTAGTAAATGTTAAGGACATATTAGCTGAAATCAGGCTTAACAGAATATATCTGAGTTATTTATCCCCAGGTAGTACTTACAGCCTGTGTGGATCCTGCATTTGCAAAAATAATTTCCTCAGATAATTATATACATTACCTCACGTATCTTTCACCAACTTCGGGAAAATAAGTGTATTAGTGTACATGAGAAAAGCAACCCGCCCATCAGAGAGGCAAAGCCGCTTGCCCATAGTCACACAGCCAGTGTGGGCACAGCAGAGAACCTCAGACCCTTTGGACCTTCAGACTGGTCTCAGGGCTGCTTTGCTAAGGGAGACAGGAAGGCAAGTGGAGGGAAGAGCATCTGCTAATGATTTTTCTCCTTTTTGTCTCTGCCCTCCTGATCGTTCTCTCTCCAGCTGGGTTGGCTTTGAGCAGTCCAACTTCCGAGGGGAGATGTTCGTGCTGGAGAAGGGCGAGTACCCTCGCTGGGACACCTGGTCAAGCAGCTACCGCAGTGACCGGCTCATGTCCATCCGACCTGTGAAGATGGTGAGTGGCTCCAGGGGAGGTGCTTTGGAGTCAGTGCTGCAGTGCAGGGCAAGCCCAAAGTCAGAGGTCAGCCAGGATGAGGAAACGAGAACCGGGCAGGAGGCTGGGTAACCACTGGGTTGCCCGGGAACAGGAGGGTCTGGTGTTCATGGATCCAAGCAGCCAACATGCTAGATTTGTACCTGGCCCCGAGCTGGGGACCCTGGGCACACCCACACAAAAACCAGGTAATCTGCACTCTCTGCCGTGGAGGCTGGGCCTACCTTCCAGCTGTTAGAACTAGAAATCCCAGGGACTTCCTTGACTCCCTTTGCAGGGCGTTTCAAATTCCTGAATGCAAATTACCGTCTCTTGCAGTGGCTTTAAAACCAGTATCCAAGTTGGCCTGGTGGCACACACCTGTAATCCCAGCAGTAAGGAGGCAGACAGGAGGATTTCTGAGAGTTGAGGCCAACCTGGGCTACATGAGTTTTTAAGGCCAGCCCAAACTATTTAGTGAAACCTTTCTCAAAAAACAAAACAAACAAGCAAAAAAAAAAAAAAAAAAAGAATGTCCCTGAAAGTCACCAAATATGCGGTTGAAACCTGTGCAGCGACTAGAAGGGAATGCTGTGATGGGGTGCCTGGAAACTCTGAGTAATAAAGCAGAATGTTGAATTAGCCTCATAATATGAAATCAGCATAAAGAAGAATCAGTCTGGTAAATGCAGACGTCCCCATGTGCTTTGCTTTTTCCAGAATTATGAGTCAATTATGAGTCGTGACCCAGCCACCTCTTACTCACCAATGCTAGTCTGGTGGAACTCCACATTTTTCTTTGATCATGAGAATATTCATAAAAGTTATTATGAACATCCATTGCAGGTGATCAGGTGTCAACAAGCAGATGCTTGGGCATCACCAAGCTTACCTTACTGGTTTAGACAACCAGAGTGCCAGAAATCTCAAAATTCAAGACTGAATAGCCATTTGTAAGAATTCATAGGTTTGTCTGTTGATCATCTAATGGCTTTTATATGAATATCTAGGTAAAGGGAAATAATTGGAGGAAAACTCCTCAGCTAATGCACCTCTGTAGAGTTGTTTTTTCTAAACTAAAACCTCAGTATTCAGGTTTCATTGCAGTGTTTGCACTTCATGATACATAAGTGAGTTTGGGGTTGTAGTTTGGCACCTGCTCTCTGAACAGTTGGCTATCACTCTTCTAGAACTATGCTGTCCAATATAATGGGCACCAGCCACAAATGGCTACTGAATTTTAATTTTGGCTACTTTGAGTGGAAATGCTCTGTAAGTATGAAATACACATCTGTTCTGGGTGTACAGAAAAAAAGTAAAATATTATACAAATATTTTTATAATGGAGCTGTGTATGGTGGTGCATGCCTGTAATCCCAGCACTCTGCGAGGCTGAAGCAGGAAGACTGCACATTTGAACTCAACCTGGCGAACTTAGTCACTTAGCAAGACTCTGTCTCAAAATCAAACATAAAAAAGGGTAACGATTGGGTCGTCCAGAATCAGGAGGATCTTGTGCTCATGGACCCAGTTCAATATGAAGGCCATGGATACAATTTTCAGTGCTGCAAAAGAAAATACTTATTGGTTACATTAGAATTATAACATCCTAGCTCTGGAAGATTGGGGACCACCAGCCACGAGAAGAGCTGGTGGAAAATCTTTCTGGGGAACAATGTGTGAAAAGCTCCCAGAGCAGGGACAAACTGGGGAGCGGAGGGGAGAGAGGTGACCGGTCCCACAGGTCCTCGCCGGCCATGGTGAGGAGTTGGTCTTGGGCTCACCAGCAGCCGGCAGCAGTCCTGGACTGGCTTAACCTTCCTGAGACCATGATAATAACAAAGGTTGTTACTCGTTAAGAGGTTACCATGAACTGGCAGTCATACCAAGGGCATTTTCCCCAGCATGCAAAAGCTCCTGGTTTTTGCATCCCTGCTCACACCACACACCCTCTTACCCTCTGCTCATGCTGCTGTCTACTGTCCAACACCCACCAAGCACATTCAAACCTGCCACCTTTGCCTGGGCCTTCTCTTCTGCTCAGGGCCTTCCCTCACCCTCCCTCCCTTCTCTGCCATGCACATTCCTATTTGACCTCCAAAACCCCTATCAAATGTCCCTTCTCCCATCAAGCTTTCCCTGATCCACTTTCCTTCCCTGTGGAAGAATTAGCTGGCTTTTGTTTCATCCACATTTTGCTAGAGTCTTCCATAGACAGATGTACTTACATCTGGCCTCCTGCTTCTTAGTGGTGAATCTTTTTTTTTTTTTTTTTTTGGTGGCAAATAATTGTGGGTAATCATACCACCTGTTTATTAAGCACCTTTGGTATGCTTTATGCTTTCTTGCATTTCATGGAATTCTACAACAGTCCCAAGTTTTCGTTAAACTTTAATCAAGGACAAGAAAGCTGGAGTTCAGAGGTGCAAAATGAAGGGCAAAGGTCACACAGCTGCTTAGTGATGGGGCTGGGATTCAGTCTCAGCCCTGAGGTCTCCGGAGGTGCTTGGGGTCAGCACTGCTGTGATCTGCTTGCTGGGGCCTCCCCGCAGCTCTTCAACCCTGAGCCTGTCGCAATTGCTGATTCTGTTGGAAAAAAGGGTGATCCCAGCCCTCGGAAACCACAGGCCTAGGAATGAGGTGTTTCACTGAAAGGGTCTGCTCTTTGCTGGTTGTGAAACTTGACCTCTCCGAACCTCTACATCCCTGACAGTCATGGCGAAACATTTTTGATCACTTTGTGTGCCAAGCACTGTGCCCAGAGCTCTGTGTGGATTCACTCACTTCATCCTTGGGACCATGTTAGGACCTGGGGGCTGCTACCCTTTTCTCCAGGTGCAGTGGACCCTTCCAGGCCCAGCAGCAGCAATCCTGGGGGAGTCCCAAGAGGCCAAGTCCCCTGAGCCGTCCCTCCTGCTAGGTACACTCGCTCTGTTCCTGTTCCTTTTTCCTGTCCCTGATGCAGCTCTCCTTTCCCAGGATGCCCAGGAGCACAAGATCTGCCTGTTCGAAGGAGCCAATTTCAAGGGCAACACCTTGGAGATTCAGGAGGAGGATGTGCCCAGCCTCTGGGCCTATGGCTTCTGTGACCGAGTGGGCAGCGTGAAGGTCTCCGGTGGAACGTAAGCACCCCTCCTGCCCGTCTCCACCTCCTGCTTGCAGCACAGACAGACTCAGAGGCAGCTGCACCCTTAGAGGACGCCCCATCCATCAGACTCCTAGGAAAGGACCCAGCTCCTCCCCAGGGCTCCTGGTGCTGGTGTCTGGATTCCACCAACAGAGCCTCATCCCTCCGGGGAGGACAGTCATACTTTGAGGAATTCTGCATCAGTGTAAACAAATCTGGCACATGGTTCTAAAACAACCAAAGATGGGGAAGAATGGTTGTTGCTAAGCCAGGGTAGGACTGAAGGGGCAGACAAGCCAGGAGTCAGAGGTGATGTGGGCAGATAGGTCTGGGTGAGTTAAGAGGAGAAGAATGTGCAGACGACAGGAGCCCAGAGAAGGAGCAGAGCGGCTCCTGAGAGGAGCCACTGCTGCTGTCACTGAGGAGGCTGGACAGGGGAGCCCTACCTCTCCCTGCCTTAGCATTGCCAGCTGCACAGTGGGCAGACAAGTCTCCTCTAAAAAGGCACTGTCTTTGGCCAGTGCCCAGGATTTGAAGCTTTGCAAACACAGCCTATGAGGACTGGGGATGTAGCTCAGTGGCACAGTGCCTGCCTGGCAAGTGCAAGGCCATAAGTTCAATTCCTGGTGCCAAAACAAGCATAGCCCATGAGAACATAGAGAAAGGGCAGATGGCCAAGTGGGGTCACTTTGTCCCTCCCCCTGCCTCCCCCAAGCAGGCCAGGTACTTCTGGTCTCCTCTGGATAGATTAGCCTTCTGTCTTGCTATCTCCACATTCCCACTGCATTCTTATGAAACTCTTGAGGCGTGGCCTTTTATTTTCTCCACTGCCTTTTCCTAAAACCTGAAACCCTACCATCCAAGTCATTGCAAGTGCACCGAGCCTTGGCTGACAGCCAGGCACTGTGCTAGGCACGCTGCAGGAGGCAGAGAAGGAGGAGACACCATTCTTGCCTTTAAGGAGCTTCCTCAGCCTCGCAGGGGAGCCCAGTTCCCCTGTGACAGAGCCTTCAGATGCCAACAAGACACTGCCATGCTGTGGAAGCCGGGGGAAAATGGATGTGTCTGGGAGCTGGCTGAGTGTGTGGCTGACAATTAAACCAAGCTTGGCAGGATGAGCAGGGCCTATGACAGCCCCAGCAGGACCCTGCCAGCAGAGGTGATGAGAGAAGTCGGGAATGAATCACTGATCACAGTGATTGTTTCAAGTGCTTACCTTGGACAGAAAGAACACTGTGCCAGCCACTGAAAAGGATCAGCTACTAAGTCTCATGGACGGCTGGTAAGGCAGGTGCTTTATCACCCCCACTGCACAGATACCTGGGGCTCAGGCCACTCATCTACCTAGGCTCTCCCAGCTGGTCCAGGGCCGAGTGGGACTGGAACCAGAAATTCATCCCAAAGGCCACACATAACTCCACTCACATGCAAAGGAAAATTTTCTTTTCTTTTTCTTTTTCCCACTGGAGCTTGAGCCCATGATCTTTGCACTGAGCTATAACTGTGGCTTTTTTTTGAGACAGGGTCTCACTAAGTAGTTCAGACTGAAGCTGAACTGTGTAACCTCAGCCTTGAAATTCCAGCAATCCTCATGCCTCAGCCTTGAGAGGGCTGGCATTACAGCCATGAACCACCTTACCAGTTTAGTTTATATTTTGAGACAGAGTCTTAATAAGTCACTAAGCTGCCCAGGCTAGACTTGAACTTGCAATTCTTCTGTCTCAGCCTCTCAGAGTGCTGGATTACAGACATGTGCCACCGTGCAGGCAGAAACCCATTTTCAAAAGCCCTTTTATTTGTCCCAGTCCCTACAGCTCCAACCCTAGCTTCGTTTATTTGACCTCATTCTTCTCTGAGCCCCATGGCAACTCTTTCAGTAGGATGTGCTAACCACATGCTTAGTGGGCACTCCAGGCGCACTTCTCCACGTGGCCTCCAAAGCCCTCTTTCCTTTGCCAGTGCTGGTATGGAACCCAGGGCCTTGGGCCTGGTGTCAAGTGCTTTGCCACTGAGCTACACGCTGCCCAAACACTCTTAATGAACAGGCCACTGTGGCACACCCACTGGCTAGCAGAAAAGTCTGAGAGCTGTCAGGCAGAGGAAACAGTCATCTTCAAAGCTAGGGCAAAGCCAGCGGAGGAGCCTGTGTGGCCCAAGCCTGGCCCTGGGGTGAGGGGGATATGTTGAGAGACGGAGATGGAGGCAGCCTGCAGGGGCAGGCGGAGGACTTCCTGGTCCAGGCAGGGCTGGAGGTCCGGGAGACGGGCTGGCTGTGTCCACATCTTCCTTCTTGCCTTCCTCCCAGCTGGGTCGGCTATCAGTATCCTGGCTACCGTGGATACCAGTACCTCCTGGAACCTGGTGACTTCCGGCACTGGAACGAGTGGGGTGCCTTCCAGCCCCAGATGCAATCTGTGCGTCGCTTGCGTGACAGGCAGTGGCATCACGAGGGCTGCTTCCCCGTACTTGCCACTGAGTCCCCCAAATGAGCTCCTGTATTGCTCCAACCCTCCCCCCGCCCCCCTGCAGCCTCAACGGTCTCCTCTTTCCCGGTAAATAAAAGTCCCTCAAGCCACGATGTCTCCTGGCTCTGTAGACGGAGGTGTGCCACAAAGTCCCTCTTCATTCCTGGGAAGCTATCATGAGCTAGAGTGGGTCCTTGATGATGAAAATTAAAACCCAGGCATTTGGCACAGATTGGCAGGTAAATAAGCTTTAATTAAAAGGTAGGGGGAAATGAAGGGGAGCACAGCTCTGACATACCCCTAACAAAGCAACCCTACCAAAGGAAAGCAAAGAAAGATAAGAAATGAGCAAGGAGGACAATCAGACTGGCCCATTCCCAGGAAAACAGACACCAGCTTTATGGGGTGCCAAAGTGGGCTGGGGTCAGGGTGTCTCAGTCCTGGTTCATAACTTCAGAGGAATTCTCCTGACTTGAGGGTCAGTTCAGTTCCTATGAGATGACTGTTGGGGTGGCCTCTGTCGTGTGGGGTTCCGATGGGATCAAGGTGACCCTAGGTTTAGGGCTATGGAGACTTCTGAGTATAGTTGAGTGTCCCCCTAAGTCTGTTAGCCTCATGCTGCTGATCTTGAAGAGGGCGAGATAGGTTAGGTAAATTTGGGTTTAATAAACCTACTAGTTTGCCAACTTTTCCCAAAGCGTTAACATGCTGATAGCCAAAGTATCTAATGTAATAAAGGATGCAAAATGAAGGCCAAGCTTTTCTCTGCTTTTAGTTACCTGTTGGGCACCCACAGGCCCCACTGAAGAGTTAAGGGTTTTAGCGAAATCTGCTTTTAAGCCTCTAACTGCTTCAGAAGAAAACACCAATCATGCTCTCAGTGAGTCACAGGTCCATGAGTTGTCTGTCCTCTGTCCCTGGGGCCATCTATCGCCATGTCAGTGTGGTTTCCGTGGTCTTCATAGTCACCACAACAATCACACCAGCAAACACGGCCAAATCCTTTGCCCACGTTATCCCAGCATGGCTTTCAGGCTGTGCACACAAGTTGGCATTAGGATTCTTCCCATGTGAACAAATGGGACTTGAGATGGGAAGTGACTC
The DNA here is from genome assembly GCF_034190915.1 of Cavia porcellus. NCBI lineage: Eukaryota > Metazoa > Chordata > Mammalia > Rodentia > Caviidae > Cavia > Cavia porcellus. The sequence goes on from NW_026947499.1 coordinate 27,495,097, forward strand.
TGCTAAAGCTGTAGGGCTGGCAAATCCAGGTGCAGACTCAGGAAGTCTGACCCCAGAGCCTGCACGCTTCAATGAATCTTTGCTTTCAAACTCACATCCTCTAGGACGCCACACGTCATGATCTGTCACCCCATCTGCCCACCACCTGGACTCCTGTGTACTTGACATTTTTGTGTAAATAGACATATCTCATGCTTAAATGCACTGATTTGTAAATAAGACTTTATGACACTCCAGAAAGCAGAAAATCAGTATCATATACCATAGATAGGAAGTAGTCATGTAAACAGATCAAGCACAATTTTAAAAAGGCTCAGTGTTGACTTCTCAGCAACACCACTGAGTGCTGAAGGATCTGAGCGGGCAACGTGCTTATTCTTTGGCTGAGTGACTGATTAGCAAGCATTGGAGAAAAGTAAAAGATGAGCTTGCCCCAACTGAGACTTTTTTCTCTCTCCAATTTGATCAATGAAGAGTGAAAAGAACATTATTTTTGTGTATGACTCAATGTTACTTAATCCAATGCCTAGGTGCCACCCAAGTCATCTCTTGATAACCATGTCAGTGGTTATCACTGACTGATGTTAACTATTAACCCATGCAGGAAACAGGGGCAGGGGAGGTAATGCTATGGATATCCTCCTGGAGGATAGAATACTGAAGGAAAGCCTTAAAGGATGGAGCAGGAGCTTGTATGGTGCAGAACAAGGAAGATAATCTAGGCAGCAGGGTCCCTGGAATCTCATATGGCACCTTTGTACAGATGATGAAAAGATGCCTCTCCCTCAAGACACTTTAGTGCCTTCTGCCTAAAATTATTGGTAGTAGTCTGTCTACAGTGGGAATGTGGTGCCCGGTCTGCACAACTATACTAATCAGCCCTGTATCACACCAAGGCACAGAGGTGGAGAGAGCTTGTGTTATCCCGAGGGGAGAGCAGCAGTTCTGTGTCTGTGCAGCAAAAGGGATGTGAAGTCTGGCAGGAGGTGATGCTGGTGAGAAGGATGAGGTCTCCTGACACCCACTCTGTGGTTTATCTGAGCTTTGAGGCTGAAGCATCTTGCCCCGGAGCCTTCCTTGGGTCTCAGTCTCTGATGTGTGCCCATCCTCCCTCTTCTTTGGACCCTGCGTTTCTCCACCATCACTCTCCAAACTGTTTAACACCCTCAACTAGGTGGCAAAGTCATCTGTGAACTAGGATTCCTGGGGGAACCCAGAGACACAAGTGTTAGTTCTGCTCTTCCTCTCAATGCTGGAAAGCGCTGGGCAAGCGGCCACCATTTCCCGTGTCTTCTCCTCTATCAGAAAACAGCAGCTCACGTGTTCACTCAGTGCCATGATCCTCAAGCTGTGGTTCTGAAGTTTCACGATGCTCTAAGGCTCCCTCATTTATCTATAATTTCTATGAATCCCTGATTCTATGAATCCCCCAAAATCATGCTACCTAGATTCCTGTCCTAAGTTCCTGGGGTCTGTGAGCACGGCTCTCACACTGTCCTGAAGTAGAGTGGATGCCACAGTCTTGGGAGCCACGTGAAGTTAGCTTGATAGTTCAACTTCGAGGTCCCATAAGATGCACCAACCTATAACCCAGAAAAGAAAGAGATAAGGTGCCCTCCATTGAACTATAACACATCTGCTTTCTGATTACTTGGAATCTTTATATTTATTGAAGGAACCATTTGGCATATAATTAGATCTAACAGCTTTCTTTTCGATGTGACAATCTGGTGAGTCCTGTTAAAAAATACATTAGAAATTCACCAGTTAATTTAGACCTAAAACTTGCTTACATTCATAGTCCAGATCTTCTAGACTGCTTTCAACTCATAGATCCTCTCATTCTCTCACAAATGCTACTGTACGAAAAAAAAAATGGCATGGGCCTGTCAGCATTGCCAAAACAAGATAGACACACTTACCAAAACAAACAAAAACCCACAGGAAATGATGAAGTCATTAGTTTTCACTTAATTTACCATTTTGCTAATGAATTTATGCTACACGAAACATGTTGCAATAAAAAAGCACATACAAAAATTATGAGCAAAACTAGTAAAGATGAAAGGGAACAAAAGAAAGAATTACACGTAAATGGGTCAGTACGCTGTGCACATAACTAGGAGCTGTAACCCTAACGTTTCAGCCACAGTGCTAGTTCCAACCTGCCCTCGAGACATGAGCTGCCAGCACCTGGAACAGAATTTCGGTGCATAAAGACATCACATTTTTATCTTGAGACTGAAACTTCCAGTTTCAACATCTGGTACCCAACTCAAAAAAATGATGTTGAGGATGGCATTGGAGGTAAACAGTGGAGCTGTGCTTCCCACTGGCCACAGTGCTCACCTTTTGGGGGGCTTCCCAACAATGGCAGTGTTGAATCTGCATGCAATTTGCCTTAAACACCACCCATGGAGCTCCATGCCTGGGAAAGCTAGGGGCTTACAGTGTTTTGGTGCTAAATCCCAGCTCTTGAATCTTTAGTAGCAGATCTTGGGGAGACAAGAATCTTGCTTATAGAATATCACCTCCCATTCATGGTGCTAACAGGCCACACACTTTTTGAGACACAGGCACTGCTGGAGGGGGGTGGGGAGCTCAGGGCAATCAGAAGCACTGACAGCTTTTATGCCAGCATCAAATGCTGATGGCCACACAGCAACTGTGCTTCAGGAGAAAGATGCAGTTCCAGGCTGCTAAAGAGATGGGCATCCTGTTAGAACCACATTGCCATGAGAGCCAGCTCTGGAGCAGACACCCAGGATCAAAGAGTGCAATGGGGGTGTCTGAATACCAGGCTGGGAATGATAATATCACATCCCTTGAAGGAGGAGAAAAACACATACTCACTTGTCCTGCCCTGCCTGCAGATGAGCCACCTCCCACAGCCAGTATCTTAGAAAAGGTTCTGAAAAGAGACCTGACCAAGTCTATGTTCCAACTCTGATCATTATTAGCTGTTATCCAGGGTCACATCAAATTACCTGTTTCAGCCTCTGCTTCCTCATCTGTGAAATGGGAATATAGATCATAAACCTTCATAAGGTTGTTGAGAAAAGTAAATGATCTGCTTGAATATGATACTTCCCAGGTGCTTAGTGCACAGCAGGCACCTGAATAGAGTATAGTCTCTGGTAAACACCCACATCCTTTAAATGTTAGAGCTGGAAGAAGTTTTACAATCAGTGTTTTCTGCTACACTCATCTTTTCTACTTTCAACAAATACTGATTGAAGACTTCCTAAGAGCTGGGATTTGTCTAGAGGCTAGGAAGGTAGGGTACAGAGAGGGCACAGGAGGCTCCCACTCTGGGTATTTCCAGGCTGGGGACATAGATAAGAAAAAATTCTTTCATTTCCTTCAGAGTCACATCAAATTCCCCAGGCTGCATAGTCCAGGATCCAATCCATCAGGACGATGTGGGACTTAACTACAGCCACATCGAGACCCAGAAAGGTTTGCTGAACCAGGATGCTGAGAGAAGAAAACCCAGTCTAAACCCAGGGGACGGCTGTGGCCTCTTCCTTAGCCCTCCACTGAGGTCTGCCAATCCTGTCTTCCGGACATCCATGGAACCAGAACAGGTAGATAACCATTCTTGGATTATTCCAACAGTCTCCAACCGAGAGAGAAATCACGGAAAAAATACTTTTTACAATAGCATCGAAAAAAGCAAAACACCTAGGAATCAATCTAACAAAGGATGTAAAAGACCTTCTATGTTGAAAACTACAGTACTCTGAAAAAGGAGATGGAAGAGTATATTAGAAAATAGAGAGATCTCTATGCTCTTGGGTAGGAAAAACCAATAGAGTAAAAATGGCCATACTTCCAAAACTATCGTACAGATTCAATGTAATCCCAATCAAAATTCCAATAGCATATCTCACTAACTATAGAAAAAATCCTAAAATTCATTTGGGACCAGAAGAGACCTAGATTAGCAAAGGCAATCCTGGGCAGCAAAGACAAGACAGGGGGCATCACTATCTCTGACTTGAAATTATACTATAAAGTGATAGAACTGTGGGGGACCGGCGGCGGCTGAAAAGATAAGAAGTATGAAATACAAATGACCTTTATTTTGAGAATGCGGGGAGAGACACCCCCGATCCCCTGGAGTGCGGCATCTCCCCCCGGGGTAGGTGATCTCTCCGTGGAACACGTGGAGTGGAGGCCTACATGTAGCTTAGGGTAGGGGTGGTGCCTGAGGGGCATTAGGGATGCACAGGTAGCCCATTGGCACTCTTTTGGCGCCATAGGTAAATTCCTAGGGGTGGGGAACATAGGGACTCTTTGGTTCCAGCTACAGTGTCTGGCCTGGGCCAAAACCCTTTCATAAAAACAGTGTGGTATTGGCAAAAAATAGACCTGAAGATCAATGGAATAGATTAGAAGATGCAGAAACAATTGCTGACACACTAAGCCACCTTATCTTTGACAAAGGTGCCAAATACATTCACTTAAAGAAAGATAGCCTCTTTAATAAATGGTACTGGAAAAACTGGCTCTACACATTCTGAAGATTAAAATGGACCCATATCTTTATCATGTACTAAGCTAAAATGATCAAATATCTTAATATTAAAACTGAAACATTAAATCTGCTGGAAGATAAAGTAGGTAAAACCCTTGAAGACATTGGTGTAGGCAAAGACTTTATGAACAAAATGCAGGTTGTACAAGAATTATCGCAAAGAACCAACAACTGGGATCTCACCCTACTGAAAAGCTTTTGCACAGCAAGAGGAACCACCAAAAGAGTGAAGAGACAACCCACAAAGTGGGAGAAAATGTTTGCCAGCTGTTCCTCAGACAAAAGACTACTATCAAGGACATATAAAGAACTCAAAAAAAATCAGTCCTCCCAGATTTAAAACTCAATCCAAAAATGGGCATCTGAGATGAACACATGCTTCTCAGATGAAGAAATACAAACAGTATGTCAATATGTGAATAAATGTTCCATATCACTGGTCATTTGAGAGATGCAAATTAAAACAACAGTGAGATTCCACCTCACCCAGGGTGAAGGGTTATTATCAAGAAATCAACCAATAACAAATGCTAGGGATATAGGAGCCCTTCTCTATTGTTGGTGAGAATGTAGACTGGTGCAACCACTGTGGAAATCAGTGTGGAGATTCCTCAAAAAACTAGGATTGGAGGTTCCATGCAACCCAGCTATTCCCCTTGTAGGTATCTTCCCAAAAGAATTGAAACACCATACAATAGAGATATATGTGCACCCGTGATTATAGCAGCACAATTTGTAATAGCCAGGTCTTGGAAACAATCTAAAAGCCCATCTACTGAGGAATGGATAAAAAAGATGTGGTATTTTTATACAACGGAGTACTACTGATCCATAAAGAAGGATAAACTGAAGGCTTTTAGGTAAATAAATGCAACTTGAGAACATACTTATCAGTGAGGTAAAGAAGATACACATGCTGAAAAGAAAAAAACATATGTATATGTGTATGTATATAAAAATGGTTAAGTTAGTTATACTACTGATTTCTCTGAGTTCACCAAAGAGAAAGATTTGTGCTGGTATTGTTCAGACAATTGAATGCAGATGTCTTGTGCTTGTGTCTGGTTGAATGATTTGGGGATGATAATGTGCAATATATTGTTGCCCCAATTGACATGTTTTGAAATATTGTAGTTTCTTCTTCTCCTTTTTCTGTTTTCTCCTCTTCCTCCTCCTCCTCCTTCTTCTTCATTTTTCTGTCTTTCTTTTTATCCTTGCATAAAATGAATTTGGAAAAAAACTTCAGAGAATACAAACTCAGGGGGAAAAAAAAGCCAACCTCCAAACCCATCTCCTGCCTATTCCTCTTCCACGAAGCGGCTACAACAATGATCTCTGTGGAAAACACAGCTAGTCACACCCTTTCCCTGCTGAACACTTCTTTCGCTCTGCAAGAGAAAGTCCGGACTCTTTGCCCAGGCGGTGGAGCCTTCTGCCATTGACCCTGCAGGCACCTCGGAACTTTTCTCTCACTGCCACCATACGCTGTCGGCTCTGTACCTCATGCAGATCCCTGCACTCCCTTCCTTCCTGCTAGGCCTTTGCACCTCTGTTCCTCATTACTGGTGCTCTTGTCCGCCCACATCCAGGCTGCAGGTCTCTGTGTAACCACTCTTGAACTTTCTCTTTCTGGGCCAGTCTAATTCTGTGCTTCTGCCTGGCCAGTTACACATGCTCATTTTACTGTGAAAGTCTGTTGGAGGGTCCAGCTCCCCCTATTTTAGTCCTTCAGTTCTAATCCTCCAGTTGCTTAGTGAAACTCAGCACCCAGCCTGAGCCTCAGCAAACGGGGCTAGGACGTTATTAAACAAAAGTCCCCTTCAAACCTCTTCCTTTGATCTCCATTTGCTTACCCACAAGAAGACAATATAAGGTACCTAGACAGAATTTAATTCGTGTCCAGATTAGCCCTAGCAAGCCTGTAATATGCACTCAATAAACACAAGATAATCTTTTTTATTGTTTCCAGACCAATAATACCAGCTCCATGGAGGCAATAGGTTTCATTTCCACACAGCAGGCAATTTATTGGACACGCGAATGAATTATTGACCATGGTCAAATTGCTTACTGTGTGCTTACATGTGTTTGCTGTCAAAGTTGTAACAATTACAGAACTTTACTTTGAAAAGGTAATATAAACACATGGGCTTTTTATTAAACGGAAAAAAAAAAAAGCTAAAAGAGAACAAGGTTCACAACTAAACCTGCATCCCTTTCTCCTCCTCCGCTTTCATGTGGCATTCCACGCGGAAGCATACAACACACAAAGTCTCTTATTTTGCACATGGGACAAGAGTCACAGAGTCCTAGCCCGCAGTTTCATTTCATTCCTGTTTGTCACTTTCCTAAATCTCTGCACTGCTGACACTTTAGGCTGGATGGTTCTTTGTGCCTAAGTGTTGGGGGGGGGGGGGGTCCTGTGAGCTGTAGGTCCCGGGGTTCTGCTGCCTAGAATCCAAACTGTCTTCAAATACTGTAAATGTAAGGATGAAGATGAAGACAGAGACAGGGTAAAACCATCCCTACTTCGGCACTATTGATACCTGGGGATATACGTGGAAGATCCTCCCTCGTTTTTCTTTTACACAAAAAACATCACGAATACACCCTGACTGGGTCAAGTTTCATTTCTTTACACCACTCTTTGTGGGTCATTCCACTGTACTCTCACAGAACTTAAACTGGGCTGTGAGGAGAGGTGGTGAGCCGCCCGTCCCAGCAGCACGCCAGCATGTATGTCGGGACTTCCCAGGCGGTGGGGCTGCAATCCCTGGTTTGGCCCCGGAACAGGCGGGCGGGGGCGGGGCCTGACGTGGGCGTGGCAGTGGGAGGAAGCGCAGGCGGGCCGCACCAGCCCCGCCCCGTGACGTCACGGCGCCGGCCCCGCCCCGCGCGGGCGCTCCCCTCCCCGGCGGGGCTGGCGAGCGGGGATGGCTGGGCGCGTGGGCCTCGGCACGGTAGGTGGCCCTGCGGGGCGCGGGGCCCGTGGCTGCCCCGGCGGGCGTGGGCGCAGGGCACGAGCGGGAGCGCGCGGGGTTGCGGGAGGCCTCGGTGCCTGCGATTCGTACGGGCCCGGTGGGCGCCCTGGCTGCGGGGCTGGGAGCCGGGAGCAGGCGGCGCGGACGCGCGGTCCGAGGCTCCGCACCCGCCGGGCTGCGAGCGCTTTCGGCGGTGCACGGGGACTCCGGAGACGCTCAGCGTGTGTGTGCGCGCGTGTGTGTTGTGTGTGTGTACGCGCACGCGTGTGTGTGATGTGTGAGCGTTGGGGTGGGGAGCAGTGGGTCACCGCCTTTGGAGCCCCCAATCCCTCCCCGGCGTGCGGGGACCCCCGGCCGGCCGCCGGCGCGCTTGGAAGTTAACTTAGTGCCGGCGTGGAGTTGCGAGGCGTGGCAGAAGTGCAGGCGTGGGGGGCGGAAATTTCAGGCAGGGGAGGTGGACACCGACAGCACCGGGTGGGGGGAGCCTTGGTGTGATCGGAAATCACTACCGTGAGGAGGGGCAGCGTTTGGCCAGAGGACCCCACCACCTGCATCTTCTTCCTCACTGTGAGCTGGAGAGAAAAAACCTCCTGCCTGAAGCCAGACTTGGCCGCCAAGTAAGGGGGGCACAGTCACCCAGGCTGGCCAGGCTAGACATGGCAAAGTCATTTTTGTGGACAGCGGTCAGGGTCTGACGCTCCCACTCAAAGGCCCAATCTTCTCAGAGGGTGGGTGGAAGCTGTTTTAATACAGCCAGTGGAAGACACTATGCCTGTCACTTTGCTCCCCCCTTCCGTTTTACAGGTGGGGAAACTGAGGCTCAGGAAGCTTTGGACTCAGAACAAAGATATGGCAGAACTGAAATTCACCTTCAGGGCTTCCTGATTTCATGTCTTGTAGGAATGTTGAACAAGAAGGCTCACAAACTCCGAGTCTTCCTTCAGAAACTTTCTCTGGCAGCTCCTGGAAGCCTTCTCTGGCTGTCCCCAGGCACTGTTGGGTGCCTTCTGTTTTGAATCCTTCAAGCATAGCTGACTTTTTCCCTGCTTATCAACTCCCTTGTATATGTGCCTCCCGGGGCTGGGTGGTGGCCCTCTTTCCTCAGCCCTCACCCCCCATCCTGTACTCCTTTGATTCAGGCAGCATGGTCTGACAGTCACACGTGAGTGTGATGCCCTGCTCTAGCAGGGTTGGTGTCTTGGCAAGTCATTACCCTCTCCCCAGCATCAGTGCCCACCACTGTGAAATTGGGTTTGCTGTTTTGTCCTAAAGGAATTGTCTTATTGGTGAACAATTTTACCTCCTTTGAATCGTAATTATACTATGATAGTATATGTCTTTTTTTTTTTTTTTTTTTGAGACAGTCTTGATGCTCAGCCCAGACTAGCCTTGAACTCCCGGTGATCCTCCTGCCTCAGCTTCCCAAGTGCTGGGATTACAGGCATGTGCCACCATGCCTGCCACAGCATAGGCCTTTGTTTTACCCTACTTTTAAAAATCTCATGTTTTTACAACAGCTTTATCAAGATGTGATTCACATACCATACAGTTTTGACTTTTAAAGTACACTTCAGTGGGTTTTAGGATATTCAGAGTTGTGCAATGACCACCACTGTTTAATTTTAGAATATTTCTGCATTCCAAAAAGAAACACTGCACTGATTAACAGTCACATCCCAAACCCTCCATCCCCCGTCCCTCACAACTACTAATCCCCTCTCTCTCTCTGTGAATTTGCCTATACCCCATGTTCCTATAAATAGAATCATATACTATGTGGCCTTCTTTGATTGGTAATTTTCACTTAGAGTGGTGCTTCCAACGTTTATTTCATTGTAGCAATTATCAATACTTCATTACTTTTCTTTTTCTAGTATTGAATTACTTTTTATGACTGAGTAATATTTCATTATGTGGGTATACCACATGCTACTGACCTGTCTGTCGAAGGACATTTGAGTATTATTAAGCATTATGAATAACATTATTTTGAACATTCGTGTGCAAATCATACTTCCATTTTCAATTCTTTCAGGTATATGGCTGGGGTGGAATTGCTGGGTCACATGGTCACTCTGTTTCACATTCTGAGGAACTGGCCAACTTTTCCAAAGTGTCTGTATCATGTTGCATTCCCACCAGCAGGGTAGGAGGCTTCCAGTAATCTTTAGTCCATTCAGCTCTCACGCAATTAGAATCCTTGACATCACTGACTTTGCTGTGTTAGTTTTAAATTATTTTCTAATTCCTTTTCATTTATGTGTCTCATTAGGAGAATTAGGGGTATGTTTTGTGTATCCAGGCACGCCTGGACTGTCAATGAGGGAAGCAGATTGAGCCTGTGGTATGGGGAGCAGGGATGTGTGTGTACCCTTCTGTTCTTCCTAGTAAGAGGCAGATGCCAGCTGATGCAGGCTGGCAGGGAGGGACAGGGCCACCAAGAGCCCCTCAGAACCTCACACACTGCCAGGAGGGGTAAAGGAAAGGTGGATCCTGCTTTGATAGTCCCACTCCCAGCCAGCCCAGAGGCCCCTTGATAGCCTAGGGGTCATGGAGTCAGCATGCAATTTCTAGGGCTTGGGTCATGCTGAGTGTCCTGTAGTGCAACCCAAAGCCCGCCTGGTAACTCCAAAGTCAAGCCTGGACTCCTATGTTCTCTCTGAAGGTGACCTCTCCTGGTGGCCACATGAGATAGATCACACGGAATGGGCCCAAATAAGTCTGCCCTTACTGCTAAAAGTGCCACCCCTGGGCTGGAGCTGTGTAGTTCTAAGTTACAAATGGCCCCTCTGTGAGCCCCAGGACACACAGACCTCCCTAGTCTTTGACCTCAGTGGGCCACTGAGGGAATGGGAATGGACCGGTGTATGGGAGCATCTTGGGTTCCACAAGACTGTTGAACAGTATTGTCAGTGTAACACTGACAGTGGGCCAGATCCAGCTTCTTTGTAGCCTGGGGTTGGTGATCACAGTTTTCCCTTCTGAAAGCTTGGCTCTGAGTGGCTGTCATTTGCCATGTGGCACTGTGGAAGCTTCCCTGGATAGCAGCAGCCCTGGGTCTGCCTGTTTGCCACTTTTTCCTTTTGTCTGCAAGACCCTTTGATGTCCGCAGACAAACATCTTCCTTATTTGGGGTCATACCAGAGAAGGTCTGGGGTGCCTGCCCCTTCTGTGTCTCTTCTTAGGTCTCCCCCACTCCAAGCTGGACAGTTCGTGGGTATGATTCATTCAGAGCAACAGGCCAGAGAGCTGGCCAAGCCCTAGAAATTGCAGGGAGGACCTGGGAGGGCAGGCTCCCATGCCCTGGGGCATGTCTGGGGCTGCTGGTCTGGAGAAGACCTTCATCTATTCCTGTGTGCTTAGATGGCAAACTGCCAGCCTGTCTGCCAGGGAAATTCTTGCGTCCCCAGACTTTTGACCCAGACTGCTGCTGTGACCAGAGAGCATGCAGGGTAGCAGAAACTAGGTGGCACAGGCCTGCGTTGAACCTGTTATTCCATTTAGTAGTCCCTAATGCTGGCTGCTTTCCCTGAGTTTCACTTTTCTCATCTGTAGAACTGAGCTACAATAGGGGCTGCCCTGCCGGGACTGTGGTGGGAGGGGGTGGTGAAGTACCTACTCGGGACCCAGGCAGAAGCTGTGCCCTGGGCTCAGACAGGCTCTTTGGCATGGTGAGCTTGTCCATTGTGACCCTCAGTTTTGCCACCTGTCAAAAGGCAGTGATGGTGGATACACCTAGTGCCACCAGGCTGGCGGGGTATCAGGCACCGGTCCATGCAGCCTACATACTTTTAACTCATTAAATGTCCTAGCACCTCCGTGAGCTAGATGAACAGGCTGAGGCACAGAGAGGCTGTGATTGGCAAATGCTGCTCAGCCAGGAGGTGGGGATCAAGATTTGAATCCAAAGTCTATACTCTTAATTTCCCATCTTTCCCCACTTTGATAACCCATCAGAAGGCCCGGCATGTAGAGATCACTCAGCAAATGTCAGTCATTGTTGTATTATCTGTACATGATCATCCGTGCCTTGCCTGTCTGTGTGTCTCTACTCCCTCCTGGATGGGCAGAATGAGCATGGCTTCTCCCCACGCCTCACCCTCACAGCCACTGTGAGACCTGGGGTGAGGTGTGTGCCCCCTCCACCTCTTTCCTTACCTGCAAAGTAGGTGGATTTGACCTGCTGTGTGGTTTTTAGCTCTCAGTCTATGTGACTTCTTTGTTTTTGTTTTTAATTGAGCCAGTGTTCAAACACTTCTACAGAAGAATTCCGAGGTTTTACTTGTCTTGGAAACTCGGGCTTGGGTCAAACTCAGTGGCCTAGAGCGTGGTTATTGTCGTCCCCACCTCTCTATAGAGTCTCCTACTGGCCTGACCAGTCACAGGGCCCCCTGAGCTGATGTAATTTCCAAGGCTTTGAGGACACCTTGGGCCTGTCTAACTCTGCTTGAATAAGCAGTTAGGTTGCTTTGAAAATAATTTTTTTAAGCCACTAGTTTTGATGTTTTCCAAGAGCCCTTTTAGCTCTGGTTTTCTAGGACATTCGAGGTTGCCTGAGGCCTCCTGATACCTGCCGTGCCATTGTAAGTCCCTCAGATAGGGAGTTTGTCCCCATTCCACACTCCCCAAAACTCACATTGAGATATTTGGGGCCTGGCTGAGTCCTCTAGCGAGTTACTGTGTGTCTCTGATCCCCACACATCTGCCACACTCGCCTAGCTATTTGGACTATTCCCCGCCCTTGGGATGGGACATTTGTTACTGACCGCACGTTTTCCCCAAAGCTAAGGCTGGGGCAGGTTGTATAGGCCCTCAGCAGTAGGACTTTAACCCTATCTGCACAATTTCAGAGGCTGCTTTCAGGAGCCCTGCATCCCTCAGGCCCATCACTGCCCAGATAAGCTCCTGAGGGATGCCCTGCCCTCGTGCGCAGGTTTGCGGCAGTGTCCTGTGGCCTAGTCTCGGCAGTGGATGCCTGGAGGTTCTGTAAATCCTTGTGGAGTCAGGATGTCTTCACAGTTGAGTCAGGGATATAGCTCAGTGGCAAAGGACCTGCCTGGCAAGCCCAAGGTCCTGAGTTCAATTCTTGGTCCAAAAATAAATAAATAAATAAAACAAAACTAAGGATAGGTCCACAGCAAGAGGCTGTGGTACGGGAGCTCAGCAGCAGCAGGGACATTCCAGTGCAGTCAGGAGTGGACAAAAGAGTGAGTGAGCCACATCTCTAACCTGAGATGCTGGATGTGGGCCCTGAGGCCTGTCCAGCCTCAGTGGACACACAGAGTCTTGTTAAAGTGCAGGTTTGGAGTGGGGCCTGGGGTTATTTTTAACCTACCTCCAGCGGATGCTGACACTGCTTGTCTAAAGAGCACTTTTGAAACAGAGCTTCAGGTTAGAGGTTGGCAGATATTTCCACTGGGCCACGTGGGACCCACCACCTGCTTTTTTGAGTAAAGTTTTACTGAAATAAGCCATGTTTGTCTATGGCTGCTTTCATGCTGGGACAGTAGAGGGGTGCTGCCACACTGTGCAGAACAGTGCAAAATTTAAACTCAGAAATGACTTGTTTCTGGATTTTCCATTTAATGTTTTTGGGTCATGGTTGATACACGGTCACCGGAACCACCATTAACAAACCACAAATGGAAGACTGCTGCACCCCTCTCCTGCACTGTCAGGACACAGCTTATCCATGTGCCTGCCTGCCCGTCTCTGCAGGATCCCACAGGGCTTGGGTTCAGGTCACCCTTACTTTACTAAAATTCTTACGATAGCATGTGGATAACATCATTATATTTTACCATTAGTTGTTGCTAAGCTTAACTGCGGCTGATTTATAGATTGAACTTTGGACAGGTATATGTGTCTAGGGAAAAAAGTAGAAATAGGGCTTGATCCTCTGAGAGGCTCTATAGGGGTCTTGGAGCATACGTCCTGCGGAGAAAGGGAGGAGGCCATGGGGCCCACAAAACTGGCCTTCTGCCAACAAAAGGACTGCTAACCCCTGCTCTGATCAACTGTGGGGCCCTTGAATCTGCAGAATGTCCTGGTTTGGTCAATTTTCAGTAATGATAAAAATAATACCATTGCAGTTAGTGTGTGCACACTTGCACTGAGCTCTGCCTGTGTGTTTTCCTTAGCTCGGCTCTGTCGCAGATCACGCCGTGATCTCTGGTTCTTGGAGGCTCTGAGAGTTGGGTCACTGGGCCAGTCAGCAGCTGAGGCCGATTTGAGCCAGGTCATCTGATTTGTGTTGAGCAGGAGCTGCCGTCTGGGATGTTTTCAAGGCCCAGAGTGTGTTTTTTATGTGGGTCTGGCTCAGGGCATGTCGGTGCCTTCATTTCTTCACTTGTCCGTTCTACCATTTAGTACACAAAAGTCCATGCAGACCATGCTGAGAGTTTGGGGCCTGCCCGGTGTAGGGGCTGGGGTAATATCCCAGCCCTGCACATGGTAGTGGGGGAGTCTTCGAGGTCACACAGGTTGCCAAGCACCTGGTGGGATCTGGGTAGTAGGAGAGGAGGCAGTCAGGGCAGGCTTCCTGGAGGAGAGGAAAAAATGGAGCCAGAAGGAGCTGGCTGGGTAGAACAGGATAAGGAAGGATTTTCAGAGGGAGGGAAGCAGAGGTGCAAAAGTTTGGGGGTGTGAGACGCTGTGGCTGGCAGCTTTGGGAGAGTTCATGGCATGTGTGAGCGCGTGTGTGTGTGTGTGTGTGTGTGTGTGTGTGTGTGCGTGTGCGCACTCTGGGCAGCAGGAGTGGGTGTTACAATTTGAGGTCAGCAGATGTTAAGTGACAGCAGGGCCTCTGTGCTGGGCAGGGAGAGCCTGGCTTCTGCCCTGGAGCCTCTGGGGACTTTGAGGAGAAAGTCTCGGCCGGGTGCTGCAGGGACACAGAGCAGCCGCCAGCTGGGGCAGGGGCTTCGTCCTTCACATTCATTTCCCTGGAGTGTTTTTCAGTTAAGCCAGCGGGTTACAGAGTAGTTTCCTTTGCACATATATTTTTAAAACAGTGAAGCTGTGTAACAGGATAAGTAAGAGCTGTGGGGCTCTGGGTGCAGTCTGTGTCCAGAAGGTGGTGCTGGGCAGGCGGGCATTGGGGGTGGACTTGGGGGGCGCTGTGCGGCCAGGCAGGCAGTGACCTTGTTCTCGGGGCCCTACACCTTCTCTGGAGGCCCTGAGCCTTGGAGGGGAGTGGCTGGGGACAGCAGATGTGGGCACAGGGCTCTGGGAGCCGGGCTGCCGTGCCGTGCCATGCCGTGCCGTGCCGTGCCGTGTCGCTGGCCCCTTGTAGGCTGCCTTGCCTGCCTGCCTCTCACTCCTCTCCACCGCTCCGCCTGTTTGTCTCTCCCCCTCTCTGTCACACCGTTGGTCTCTGCTCTGTCTCCTCCTCTGTCTCCTTGTTCTCCCTCTTCCCCGGCTCTATCTCCTTGACTCTATATGGCTGTGTCACTCGTGTGTCTGTCCCTCCACATCTGTTTCTCCCTATCTCTGTCTCTCCCAGTTTCTGAATTTCTGCCCCATTCCCATCTCTGTCTCTCCTGGTCTCTGTCTCCCCCAGCGCAGGTCTCCCTGTCTCTGTCTCTCTCTGCCTGTCTCTGTCTTCTTCCACTCCACCCATACCACTTCCCCTTCCCTGTCCCCCACGCCTGTACACACACACACACACACACACACTCACCAGCACAGCCCTTCCGCTCTCTCATTAGAAACCCATCCCACTTCCTTTGGCTCCTGCTGACATCCTGCCCCAGAACCACCCCACTCTTCAGGGGACCTGGGAGGGGGCAGGCACCTGCAGGCCCAGGAGATGGGTGTTTTGGCCTCTCCTAAGTGAAGGCCAGGCCACCCACCATAGTGGTTCTAGCTCCCCACCTCCCACTTTCCAGATGCCCCCCCACCCCACTCCTCTGTGCCTGGCTCAGGGCTGCAAGAGGAAGAGGTCTTAATGGGAGTGCAAGTCTGCGTTTGATTTCGTTTGAGATCTTGGGCCATTAGCCTCTGGGGAATGGGTCACTGCCTCTGAGACCTCCTTTCCCATCAGGTGTCCTTGCCATTGGCAAGTATCATTTGCTCAGCTGGCACAGTAGGTCTGGAGTGCCTATTTGTGCGCTAAGAGTTTGGGGAAGAAAGCAAAATTAAAAATACGGTTCAAGCCAGGCCTCTGTGATGAACATCTATAATCCTACATACTCAGAAGGCTGAGGCAGAAGAATCTCAAATCTGAAACCAGCCTGGAAAACTTAGCTAAATTTTGTCTCAAAAAAAAAAAAAAAAAAAAAAAAAAAAAAAAAGACTAATGTATCAGTGTGAGACCTTCGGCTCAATCCCCAGTACCAAAAAAAAAAAAAGCCTAGCCTCCTCCTCTTCCTCCTCCTCTTCTTCCTCCTCCTCTTTTCACAGGGAGACTGCGGCCCAGATAGTGGGAAGAAGGACCTGCTCACGCTCTCTCCAGTCTCTTTGCAATGAAGAATGGAGTTGAGCCCTCCGTCCCTGGGAGCAGTGTTCAGCTGGTGTGATGATTGTGTGAAAAGCCCCTTCTGGAATAGCAATTCCTGCTTTGAGCCCCAGGTTGCCCTGCCCACGGGGTTCCTTGGAGCATTCTCCTCTCTGCCCACCTCAGGGTCTCTGATACTTTGCAGGCAAGCTCTCAGCTCAGTCCTGAAGCCCATGGGGGCTGGGGGTTGATCCACCACTCCACGCCATGTCCAGAATTCTCCTTTTAGGAGTTGTCCATGGGACCCGAGAATCTGCATTTCTCATAAGTTCCCAAGTGGTGTCCCAGCTGCTGTTGCAAAACCAAGGTTGAGACCCCCTAGAGTAGAGACAAAGTCCTTGGCGCTGAACCCAGCATGGACTCAAAACTTGCTCCACACTCGCATTCCTGCTGAGTTCTCACAGCCTGCGGGCCTCGGCTTCCTCATCTGTGAAGTCTTGCTGTTGTTGGTCTTATTATTTCAGTTAATGTCGACTCTCCCCGCTCTGCACACAACTCTACTCCTCCTGAATCCTTTGCAATCTATTGATTTTGTAGTGTATTTTCCATACTGCGGGACTTGGGCTCCAGCTGTTCTCTCTAGCTGGGAAGCTGCCCCAGCACTTGGCTTGTTAAAATGCCATGCATCCTTTCCAACCGGCTCAGGTCCTCACCTGACCTCCCACCCCAGCCACCCGTGGCTTCTTCCCCTGACCTCCTGGATCACTGCATTCAGCTCAGTCCTCATCCTGCCAGTCACCGCATCCCTGCGCCAGCCTGTACCCTACAGATCTCACTTCGCAGGGCTTCGTTAGCACACCAGGTGCCCTGGACATATTATCCCCAAAGTCCTGCCTTGGTGTGCTAGCAAGGATATAGATGAGCTCATTATGCCATGGCCCCAGGTTCAAATCTCAGACTTGCTGGTTAGTGTGGTACAGAAGAAGGGGGTAGTAAGGCCTTGTGATTCATCACCAGCCAGTCATGGTGGCTCAGGGAGTGGCCTCATTTCTGCGTGGTGCCAGTGGGACCTCGCAGCTAGGCCGGGGGAATCATGCACACATGGCTTTGTAGTCATGCACACATGAGTTAGAACTTAAGTGGCCTTGTGAATAAGCACTCTGGGCTGAACACCTCTCTCTGGTCTCAATTTCTTCATCTGTACATCTGGCCTCATCCTAGTGACCATCCTGCGAGCTGCTGTAGCAACTATAGATAAACAGCTCTCTGGCACCTGACCCACAGAGATGCTCAGAAAGTCGTGGCAACAAGGATCTGTTGTTCTTCACTCATAGTACTGATGTGGAAACTGAGGCTTGAAGTTAAGGAACTCTGGCATGGCATTTGGCTTCCTGGTGGTGACCAGGTAACTGCAGGTGGAACTACTTTCCTCAAGGTCCCCAAGCCGTTAGGCAAAAGTTACCATCGTGCCCATCTGCCGCTTCTCCCATCCCTCCCTGCCTGTTTGTGGTGATTTGTTTGGATTTGTTCAGTGCAGCTCTTGAAACCTTTGATATTCTGCCTCTTTTGCTGCTTCCAAGAGCACATGAGGAGGAGGAGAGGGGGGAGGAATGTCTGTTGGTTTGTCCAAGAGGGAAGCAGAGGGATAGATGCTGAAGGATCCTGGAGGCCCAGTGAGTGCTATCTCTGCACTGCAGCAGCGAATTGTGCTTTTTAAATCCTCCACCTGAGGGCTGGGGCTGCTGCTCAGTGGTTAGAGCACTTGCCTGCCAAATGAGAGGGTTAGAATTTGATCACTAGCCCTGTAGGCTAGGGTTGGGTAGATAAGACTAAAAAAGAAAAATACCTAAATCTCCTACTCCCTATGATATGCCCCACATGACACAAACGAGGGAATGCTTCTTAGGTGAACTCCCAAAAAAAAAAAAAAAAAAGGAAAAAAATGAATCAGCGTTAGGCCTTCTTGTGGGCTTGTTAGGCCTTCCTGAAATGTTTGGGAACATTGCGACCAGGACATATTTATTGCTTGCTGTGTTCTTGGTCAAGCCTTTCTACCTCTTGGCTCCTAGCCCTTGCAAAACATCCACAATAAAGGGGGAGATGGTCACACAATCAGCAGGGTCATAAACTACAGGTGAGGAGGGGAAGGGAAGTTCTCCAAAGACTCCCTAGAGGGAAAAAAGAGCCACGCAGAACCTTCCGTGCTTTTTGTAAAGCTATTGTAAAGTGGCTTCCTGTATGGAAACTCAAATTCACATCCTTCGGGTAGAAGTGAGAGTGGTTTGATGATCTCAGCCATCACTGCGTGACTTCAGATAAACCTGGCAATAGCTGCTTTCATAATTCTGTCCCAGGATATGTTTATAAAAATATGCAAGGGGCCAGGTTGGTGTACCATGGGTCTGTATCACTCAGGCTGTGATTGCAGGATCCAAATTCAAAAATCCTTAAAAAAAATCCTCGACTTTATTAGGTCAAATAAATGGAAAAATCCACGGCCCAGTACCTCGGATACAGCTGTGACCAGATACACTGATCTTTCCTGTCTCTCTAACTCTCATCTCTTAACTGGGTTTTCCTTTGTGGTGGCTTTATTCTCAAGCATTCTCTCCCCAGTAACAGTTCTGGGTGCACATATGGCCAGTTATTGGTCTTCACTAGCAGACAGCTATTTGCCCAGTAATTTCAGAAAATCCTGGGGATCCTGTTCCCCCTTTGGAGTATTGTGTGTATCTGTTAACATCTGAGCCTTCTCATCTACTGGCCTCAGGCAGTGCCCCTGGGCATAGTGTTAGTCTCTTTGGGCTCACAACAACTGACCCCAGAAGACTGCAGAGTAGCTGGAGCCCAGGTTGACAGGTGCCCACACCAGCGGCTGGACAAAAACAAAAGATAGACACAGGGTTTCTTCCCAGAGAAGAAAGCGGAGGCAGCGCTGGCTTGACTAAGCATTTGCCCTGCTCCAATATGGAATAAAATCTTGCAGGTACTTAGTAGCTGCTCTTCTGTGTCACAGATGAGAAAATTGGGTCTCAGGAGGTTAAGTAATTTCCCTAAGGCCACAAAGCTGAATAGGAGGGAAATTCAGACTGAGGTCTGTTTTCCTACAGAAGTATTTGCTTTCCACCTCCCTGATGACCTAGGAAACTTAAGAATCTGTGAAGTGGCCTCAACAAATAAAATATGAATTGACTGTGGGCATGCAAGATTCTGTGTTAAGTTGTGGGAATGCGTGGGGTGGGGGGCGATCCAGCCTGAGTGCGGGGAAGGCTTCCTGAAGAAGATAAGCTGGAGATTAGTCAGGACTCTGGGTTTATAGAAATGGAAACCCAGTTCTCGTAGAATTAAAAGTAAATTTATTGTGTTATGTAAGTAAAACATCCAGGGTAGGGATGGCTTGAGGCTTGTCTGGACCCTGGGACCCAACTAACAGGGATTTGTGTCCGCCTCCTGGGTGTGAGTTTGTTCTCAAGGCAGGCTCTGTAGGGTAACTAGAGATGGCCCCCCTCTTCCAGCCCTGTGGCCTTGCTTTTTCTGCCCTCTGGGGAGTCTCTGGGTCATGCCTTCATATCTGAGCCAGCACTGTAGCCTGGGCTGCAAAGCTGTGGTTGGTGAGGCCCAGTCATGTGTCCACACCTGGAGGAGTCCAGAGTAAACCAGGAAAGAGGCCAGGGAAACCTGTATTCCTGGCACCCATGGGGCTGACGGAAGGTTCGTGAGGCTGGAGTACAGGATTGTGAGCTCGAAGGGCCTGTGTGCCACACGAGGACCTGAACCCTGAAGGTAGCGGAGGGCCCGGGTGTGTCGTGAAGGCAGGGAGCAGTGTGCCCACCATGTGGGCACAGGCAGCAGGGAAGGTAGGACCAGGATGACTTGCACCAGGTTGTGGTGACGGAGGAAAGTGGCTGGGTCTCAGTGAGAGCTAGTGGGTGGGTGCAATGGACAGGAAGTGGCCATCACTGGGTTGGGGTTTCAGGGAAGAGACAGTGTGAATGATGGGTTTGTTCCAACACAGAAGCCTGGAAAGGAAGTGAACCCAGAGACCACATCATGCATGCAGGTGTCTGTGTGGCGTCGGAGATGCTGCCGAGGGCCCAAGTGGTGGACAGGTGGGGCGCTGGGATTTCACAGCTGCTGGACTGGTGGGGGGTGGTCAGGATCAAGGCCTGGGAGGAAGGGTGCAGAAGGAGAAGCTGTTCAGCAACTCCGAGTCCTGCTCTCAGGAGCACAGCATCTGGACCCTGGACAGGAAGTGTGGGGTACGGCCCGTCCGTTGTGAAGTGTTAGAGGGTAGGAAGTGCTGGGCTGAAAATCAGGCAGCGTAAGGGGGCTCTGGGGTGCTGTGTTGGTGGGAGCAGGCTGCAGGATTAATGGGGGACCAGAAGAGGTTCAGAGGTGAGAAGTTAGCAAGGACATAGGCAACTGTGTGAGCCAAGTAGGTGTTTAGAGATGGGGGATCCAGGCAGCACAGCAGGGACAGCTGGAGAACAGAGTGAGGGTGAAGGATAGCGAGGGACCACAGCTGCTGCAGGACGAGTACAGGGCACGGACCGGGAGGGACGTGGGCAGGCAAGGACCAGGCTTGAGCCTGTAGGGAGTGCAGGACCGGCTTTTCCCATGTGAAGTGCGAGCCCTGAGGATTCGGACCATGGCCTGACTTCCGTTTCCATAGATCACTCTGGAAATCACAGATCACCCTGTAGATCAGCCATAGAGTTGGGGGCAAGAATCAAGGGAGGCCACCAAGGAGTTGCATAGCCAGGCAAGGGTGGCTTGGACCAGCGGGGCAAAAAGTGGGCTCCCCAGAATCATAGCTGCCCCCCAGTGTGGCTGGTGAGAGTGTGGATTCTGGCTCTGGAAGATGAAGTCAGTGGGGTTTGCTGCTGGGCGAGCTGGAATAAGAGAAGAAACCTTTCAAGGTTGTTGTTATGAGCAGCAAGGATGGAGTTGCCTCCAAGTGCAGGTGGAGGATGGAGGTCAGGGTCCGCACCTCATGCAGTGTGAGGAGCCCCAGGACACCCGAGTCCAGCCATGGACTTGACCTTCAGGGAGCTTCTGGGGTCTCGTGCCCAGGAGGACCAGGAGGGGACAGCAGAGACAAGTCACAGTGTTAAGGAGCTCTTAGCACCTGTGCCAGGTGGCTGGCTTGGCCCTGCATTCAGAGAATCTCTGTAAAGGTTCTTTCAGGGTGGGGATGGCAGGAGAGAGGAGGCCAGGCAGCAGCAGCGTCTGACCACAGGCCACCCCTGCCCTGCTAGTCTATGGACTGTGAGTTTGGGGTCCTGGGCCAGTGCCGGGTGTGGGTGGTGGGACTGGAGGCCAAGACTCACCTCACCTTGATGTTCCCAGGGGCTGGCACCGAGCCTGCCCCAGGAGAGCGCCCACCAGAGAGTGTAGGCTGAGGGACTGAACGAGCAGTTGTGTGTTCTGTGGCAGCCAGGGCGGGGTGCCCAGGTGGCAACACTGTGCCTTGGCCTCTCACAAATTGCCATCTTTTCTTATTTTTGTGGTGCGGGAGATGAAGGCCTCTCACGTGCTAGGCAAGTCTCTACCGCTGAGCGTAACCCCAGCCCTTTGCATTTTTTATTTTGAAATAGGGTCTTGCTAAGTTGCCTAGACTTGTCTGAAATTACAGTCTCTTTGGCCTCCTAGAGAGCTGGAATTATAAACATGTGCCACCACTCGCAGCCCAGAGTAGAACCTCAGACTTCCTACTGAAGCTGAATGCATATACAGTAAAGAGCCTGGGCCTTAAGTGGGCAGCTTAATGAATTTTCTGAAGATAAAAGTGTCTGTCTGATCAGCACCCTTCCTACCACGAGACACCCCATGCCCCCTCCAGGGTATTCACCATCCCAACATCCCCTCTTCTGTACCTTGTATACAGGGAGCCATGCATTTTGGTCTCTCTCGTGTCAGATTTTTATGCTTTTAGGTGGAGTGGGGGGCTTGAGGCATGGTACTGGGTCAGCACTCGCACTGAGCTGTCTCCAGCCCTCTTTATTTTTTATTAGCGGACAGGGTTAATGGGAGTCTTGTAAAGTTGCCCAGGCTGGGCTAAAGTATCTGCTGTTGTTATGTGAGTTTCTGGTTTATTCTTGCTCTTGACTGACTGGAATTTATTTATCTACCTGCCCTTCTTCCACAGAAGTTTACTGGGCAAGACTAGGTCCTCCAGCAGCCAACTCCTGAGGGGTTGAGCTCGGGGTGGCCTTGGAGGGGCTCAGGAGCAGGCGCATGTGCAGCTCTGGTCTCCGCTGTGCCAGTCTCTGCCCTCCCTATGGCAGAGCGTGAAGGCTGGATTGCTCCCTCCTTGTTTTACCGACACTTGGTGTGATCTGTTTTCGTTAGGGATCCCACAGGGTACTTTGCATTCACTTCTCCGAAGGGTAGTGAGACCGAGCCCCCTGTCGTGTGCTTGTCAACCCAAGATGAGCTCTTTTACGAGGTGTCGCTTCAGTCTAGCCCACTTGTGTATTGAGTTGCTTGCCCTTTGCCTATTGATTTTTTGGGGCACTTTATACTGCGTTTTAGATTTAGATAGCTTGTTTGATATGTCTAGCAAATACGTTCTTTCATGTGGGACTTCATCTGATCAGCAAGAGGAGAAAGCAGGAGTTCGGAGTTGTGGTGTGATTGATGTACACCTGCGTGGGCCTCAGTATCTCTTTCTAAACCCTACAGGGTAGAGGCACAGGACTGTCCTCACCCCAAGGAACGATCCAGTATCCGCCCAGTATGCAGGGTGGATGGCTACAGTTGTGAGGAAGGATGGTTGAGCACAGAGGGAGTGAACTGTGCCCTGCATGCGCCTTGTGGGAGCCTGAAGGCTGTGAAATACAGCCCCTGTGGCTGAGATAACCTGGGAGTGTGACCATGGCTCATGGACAGATTTAGCCATGGTTAGGACTCTGGAAGATGAGGCGAGTCCAACATGGGAACATCATGCAACATGGGACAGGGGTGTCCAACCTCCTGCATGGCTTGTTAGGACCTGGGCCATACAGCAGGCGGTGAGCATCCCATTTACCTCTACTCCCCTGGCTCACCTCCTGAACTCTGCCTGTCAGTACAACCTTGGGTTCTCATAGGAGCCCAGACCCACTGTGAGCTGTGCATGCGACAGATCTAGGCTGCCCGCTCCTTTCAGTCATCCCCAAACCAGTTCCCACCCCATCATGGAAAAACTGTCTTCCATGTTACTGGTCCCTAGTGCTCAAAAGGTTGGAGGACTCCTGGCATGGAAGGCCCACAGCCCTAAGATGCTTACTGCTGCTCATGTGTGGGCAGCACCCTGGACCCAGCAGAGGCAGACTCAGCCCAGGGCTGAGCGTCCTTTAAGGAGGACTTGCAGTCACAAGCCAGCAGGAGAATGCCCAGCCGCCATCAGCTCCTGACGTCACTGTTCCGGACCTCCGCCGGGCAAAGCCTGGCCCTTGCCTGGCCCTCAACTCTACCTGCTGTTTCCTGCACCTTACTGAGGTTTGACTCCCTGTCTTTGCTGCTCTTCAGTATTTAGCAGCTGTGTGGCATGGAGCGAGTTACATTCAGACTGTAGTGTCTGCCAGCTTTGCATGACTTCACCTGAGTCGTGCCTGATGCCTGGGAAAGATCAGAGACACCCATGTAAGCAGGTCTTGCTGGGCTGTGTTTTTTAAGGTGGCATTATGGGGCCCCAGCAAGGGGTGTACACATGCTGCCCTTTGTACACTAGTCTCTGTGTCCCCATTTCACTGCTGAGGAAGCAAAGTTTCAGGCAGAGGCAGAATGCAGATGAGAAGGCCTGGCCATGGGTGCCAGGCTCCCTCCACTCCTACAGCTGAATCTCTTGTATTCCATCAGGGTCAGGGCACTCTTCTCCTGTGAGGTCCCTCCTCTGAGCAGAGAAGAGGACAGCAGAAGTGGACCACAGCCAGCCTCAGGGAGGCCGGAGAGGGTGTTTGTTGATTGACCTGCACAAAAGTCCCCACTGCAGCCAGTGGTATTGACCCATTTCTAGTAGAAGGGACTGAGGTGAGACATGCACCTGGTGGGAGCAAAACTGGGGATCCAGCCATTGCTTGGCCCTGGGGCCTTTTCCCTGCTGACCTTCATGCCTGGTATCATCCTCTGTACATGTCCCCAAGGCTTGCCCGATGTTTACATGGTCCTTGTCCTGCATGACTGACCTTGAGCTGGCCCAGGGGCACTCAGGCCCGTCCCCCTCTTCAGGATCTTTCCTCTCTTTCCTACGTAAGCTGTCCCCTTCCCAACTTGCTCCAGCCCTCCCCTGCGTGGTGGCTGCATCCTGAAACCCAGAGCCTGGCGGAGCGTTGGAAATTGGCCGCTGTCGGCACAGTTGTCTGAATATCTTACTCAGCTTCTGTCTGCACATGTGAAATGGGAGTAATTGCCAGCTTGGCAAAAATGGCAGTGTTGAACTACTCAAAGTTGGTGTTGCAGAGAGTTGTAGACAGCTGGGGGTGGGGTGCCTTTGGAGTGTGCTTGGCAGGGTCTGTGGAAACAGAGGGAACCTGGCCCCAAACCACCCACTCCAGATAGCTCCAGTCCAGAAGTGCTTCCTTGGTCACATTGGGTTTTATTTTGTTTTAGGGGATGGAACCCTGGGCCTTGCGTATTCAAGGCAAGCACCCTACTATTGAGCCTCAGTCCCTCATTAGACAGTGCTTTCAGCGTGTGCAGGGTACCTGGGGCCTGGCTGAAAAGCAGACGGAGCCTGGTGTACATGTGCACACCTGTAAGCCCAGCTACTCAGCATCTCTGAGGAAAGTTCAAGGCCAGCCTGGACAACCCAGTCACAAAATATTAAACGTGCTAACTCATGTGAGTCAGTGGTAGAGCCTGTGCGTACCGTATCAAAAGGGCTGAGTTCCATCCCCAGCACCAGAAGCAAACAAAAATATAGATGGGTGCATCCAGGATGGGCGCCCTGCAAGACCCCAGGGCACCTCACATGGTCATAAAGAGGCAAATCCCTTTGTAACAGGTGCCCTGCTTCAAAGAATCAAAGATTCTTCTCTTTTCTGTTTTTGTAGTACTGAGGATTGACCCCAGGGCCTTTGTACCGACCTATAGCCTCAGCTCTTTATTTTTATTTTTATTTTTATTTTTGTTCTGAGACAGGGCCTTTCTAAGTCACCCTCAGGCTGGGCTCAGGTAGACTGTCCTCCTGCCTCAACTCCCCGGAGTGCTGGGATTACAGGCATGTGCTGCCATGCCCCGCAGATGAAAGCAATTTAGATACCGTCAGGAAGGTCCTGGCTGACAGAATGCTGTCCCATAGCCCCTGGGGTGCTCGGGAGCCATTCAGAGAGTGGAAGGACAGCACCTGCACTGGCACACGGACTGGGTGTGGCTCCAGGCAGGGCCCTGCACACGGTGGTTGCTCAAGCCCCATTTCCTGTTAGAATAAAACCCTAGTGTAGACAGAGCCAAGTTGTGTTCCAGTCGGCTGCGAATAAGCCAGGGCTCCTTCGCCTTGGTTCAGTGGGACGTGTGGAGCTGGTGACGTTTGAGCCGAGGTCTGTGTGCAGTACTGTAGGGTATTTTGCAATGATCTTGCCTCCCCCCAGTGAATGCTGTGGGTTGTGACCATCCAGAGTGGCTGCAGATAACGCCATTTGTCCCACAAGGGGAAAAGTCCCCTCTCGGCGCAGTAGGTTTTCAGGTGGCCAAAAGGAAGGCAGGGAGCGGGGGCCGGTGGCTGGGAAGGAGGGAGCAAGGTCTTGTGCAGCTTGTATTCCAGTATGTGTTTGGCTCTAATCTAAGAAAAGTGGGTATGGGGGCTCCCCCACCCCACTGACCAATGGCAGCCACCTCTTTGAAAAGAGGGAAGAGCACAGGAGGAGAGATGTCACAGCAGCCCCCTCGCCCCGGGTCCTTTTAGAATGCAGAGTGTACCCTTGAGGGGAGCAGCTAAACTGACTGTTAAAGTAGGCGCCAGGAAGCCACGCGTGGGGGGCACACCTGTAATCCCAGTAATTCCCGGTAATTCACACACCTGTAATCCAGCTCTGGGAGGCTGAAGCATGAGGATCCAAAGTTTGAGCCCAGCGTGGGCAATTTAGTAACTTAGTGAGACAAAAAATAGAGGCTCAGAATGGGACTGGAGATGTGGCTCAGTGTGAAGGCCCTGGGTTCAGTCCCCAGCACCTCAAGTGAAGGACCGAATCGCGGGGCAGGGCTGACTTCAGAGCCATGAGACGCTGGTAACAGTGAGCGCTGGGAGTACTCGGCGCTCTGGCGGGGGCGCGGCTGCTGGAGAGAACCAGTGTGGTTTTATGGCATGCCTTTTTCCAGCTGCCTCTAAGTGC
Source organism: Cavia porcellus (assembly GCF_034190915.1). Taxonomy (NCBI): domain Eukaryota; kingdom Metazoa; phylum Chordata; class Mammalia; order Rodentia; family Caviidae; genus Cavia; species Cavia porcellus. The sequence goes on from NW_026947499.1 coordinate 27,521,365, forward strand.
ACAGAAATTTTTCATGAGGGCATCCTGGGGCTCAGAGAGTGCAAGGGATTTTCCCAAGATTACACAGCAAGGTAGGAGCTAAGCAGAACACCAGTTCTTGTAAAGTAGGAGCCATTTCTCCTCTGACTGTCTGGCTTTCTGGTCATCTGACCAGTTCCATTGAGCCAATTTGTCTATTTGGTGTTCAGCAGCCGGCTCGGTACCCGAGAGGCAGCCCAGCTGGGGTGGAGCCTGTGGAAGTTGCTTGGTGGTTTTGCTCAGCAGCACAGGGAGGACGGCCAGGGTTGTGGAGCCTGTGAGGAAGGATCTTGACAGAGACATTCTCTGTAGGGGGGCACTGGCTGTCACCCCTGTGCCACTTCACAGTCATGCTGCTCAAACACCTACCATAGTTCCCTCGTGTTCAATTCTCAATATTCTTTTTTGTGCCCACTAATAATGGTTGGCATTGCATGTCCTACAGAGAACTCTGCACAAGGCAGCTGAATTCCAAGTACAGACTGAGTTGAGGGTCCCTCATCCAAAATATTTGGGACCAGAAGTGTTTGCAGAGTTTGTATTTTTTTTTTTTTTTTTTTTTGCAGTTTCTCAAATTTTGGAATATTTGCAGACACTTTACCAGTTAGCATCTCTAATCCAAATATCTGAAATTCTATTTTCTAGAATTTGAAACTTTCTGAGCATTGTGACAGTGCTAAGGAAAGTTGGGATTTGGGGTGCTTGTGTGAGGAGTGCTCAGCCTGGACTAATCATGGTAAATATTGATAACAGGAGGCAGACTGGTGTCTGCCCGGCAGGGCACAAAAACTCCTTATGCAGTCTGTATCTTATTTAATTTTCCCAGCAGCCCGTTGGTGATGTGTCTGGCCTTTCATTTTACCTACAGGAATGCAAGCCCAAAGAGGCCCATGTCTTGTCCAGGGTCACCTCGCTCGTGCCCTGCTGTGATCTGCAGTCGTCTGCTTGCAAGGTGTGGGCCAGCAGCCTCGGGTGCCTGGAAGCCCTGGGACTGGGTGCTAGGGGCTGGCCAGGCCTGCCTGCCTCATGACCTTGTTGTACGACCTTGGCCAGCCCTGCCTTCCTGGCTTGCTTGCCCAGACCTTTCTCCAAGGCCACTGCTGGCTCTCCCTAGGCTCAAGGTCCCAAAGTTTCATAGCAAATCTCAAAAGCACCCACTTCAGTTTTTCAGTCTTTGATTTTTTTGTCCACCATTGATACATATTCACTGCAGATGGGAGATTCAGAAAAGAAGGGGTGTTAACGTTAGAAGCCCTGGCTTACATTTTAGATTCTTTCTTTGGAGAAATTTTTTTCCCAATTATAAATAAGTACCAGAAAGGGATCAGATAACCTTTTTATCCTTGACAACTTTCTTACAGCCTGATGAATTCTTCTTCTTTGAAGCCATAACTACTTCCGTGGCAATTGTACTGTGGAACGTCTAACTGCTCCCTAATTAGTGATGATGAGAAATTAATTGCTGGAATTTACTGGGTTCTTCTCCTGCCAAGTTTTACCCTAAGCCACTGGTCCGTTAGTTAGTCATCACAGTAGATCTTAGGTGGGTGGCCTAACCCCATTTTACGTATGTGGAAACTAAGCCTGTTGGTGTTCACTGGTCCCAGGTCTCATGGTCCCTCCTTGGCAGAGCCCCACCTCCTCGGAGCCCTTGCCTGTGCCCTTAGCCCCAAGCCACCATGCTGTGAGCCTCATCTCCTGTGTTCTCTTAATGATATGTGCCTGTGAGGCAGACTGTGATCCTACTGCTGGCTAAGGATGAAAGGGAGACTGGTTGGCAGTCAGAGGGGCCAGTGGTAGCTGGATATACAGCCTTAGCCGAAGAAATGGTGGGCTCAGCTCCTCCTAGCAGGAGAAGCATGTAGTGCAGGAACTTGCCCATCTGTCTGGGGTGAAGTCCAGACCAGCTCAGCTTCTGCCCCTGCAGGTTGCCAGGCTGTCTGCTGCAAGCAAGTGAGCTCTTGAGCCCTCTGGACAGCCTGCTGAAGTGGGCTCCATTTTTCCAGAGTGGGCACTGGGCTTCAGAGAGGCGAGGAGCTCATCTAGGACCTCCTTCTGCCACTGGAGCTACAGAGAGTTAATGGTGTGGCGCATCCTGGCAGCACTGTCCAGGGCATCACCTGGTTCAGCAACCTCTGAGCAATGGCTATGTTGTCTCACTCCACCCTGCTGGCACCTGAGAGGTGTCACCCTGAGGACCCTGACTATACAAACGTGGGACCTGATGCCTTGCCCCTTAACATTGGCCTTGGGGTTGGGGCCTGGGTCAGTGGCAGGGTGCTCTTCTTGCGCTGTGTGAGGTGCTTGGTTCCATCAAGGTGCTGGTTGCTGGGGCTAGATCCAGCCCAGGGCATGAGACAGAACATGGCCTCGCCCTGGAAATCACCAGTGGGGAAACTGATTCCCAGAGCGGGAAGAGAGAAGCCTGATGCTTTAGCAGCATGGCAAAGATTTGAATCCATTTCGCCTTCATCTTGGAGTGTGAAAGGCTCTGCTCTGCTCTGTTCTTTGAGGTTAACTCTCCCTCAGATGCCACAGCCATGGTAACAGAATGTCCATAGAAAGGGGACTGTCATATGTGGTAGACAGGCTGAGTCATAGTGACAGCCTCTCCGGACCCCTAAAGAAAAGGATGGACCTTCTCAGAGGTGTCCTTTGCCTTCTCCAGGATCTGTGGGGTCCACTCTTCTGACCCCACGAGGACCTGTACAAAGGTGTCTCATGGGAAGAGCCTCGTACATAGCAGAGGCGAAGCCACCTGGCACCTAAGCCGCAGGCTTTCTCAAGGCTTCCAGTGCCTGCCTCGGTTGAAGTCCTCACCCTGCTGCAGTCTGCGGTGTGGTGCTGGACAAAGAGCTCGCTTTGCTCATCTGTGAGAGCAGACACCCATGTGCCTCCCTTCCATAGCAGCCGGACGGTCCGATGGAGCTTCTGACGCCCTTAGGTGAGCCCCGGTGAGTGACTGTGCAGCCAGTGATCACCCTTGATTATGTGACAGCTGACCAAGGAGTGTCACTGTCTTCTGGAGACAGCCCCGCAGGCCCTGTTTCACAGATAAGAAACCAAGGCTCAGAGCGGTTTGGACACACTGCTCTGAGCTGAACAGCCAGGGAGCAGCACAGATGAACTCAACATACAGGCCCCTGACTCTTATCCAGCGCTCATCTCTCTTCCCGTAATGCCTACCTTGGTCATGAATGTCATTGTGGATGCTGCAAAGTGAATGTGTGTGATGTATACAACTGGTGCTCAGTAAGCGCTCACTGCAAAGCAGAGCAGAATTTTGTTGGCAAGTGGGAAGCAGAATGGCTCTAGAAGGAACCTGCTCCCCTAAGAGGCTCCCTCCCAGAAGCCTCTACCATCTAGGTCAGGGGAAGGGTGCTGGGGATCTCAAACTTGTAGCTCCTGGGTAAAGTGTGGCCAGAACCATGCCATGGATTGGGGGCTCTGCACAAACCAGGGTGTGACCAGAGCAGTCCTAGGTAGCAGGGCTGGAATTTGAGTGTACAAGTAATCAACATAAATATTTTAATAAAAATTTAAAAACCCAAACTGAGGAATGAACCTTGAGAAGAGTAGGCTAAGTGGAAGAAGCAGACCATCAAGATGATGTGACTCCATTGTGGGTAGTACCCAAAGACAGGGAAGGCACAGAGCGGAAAGGGCACGGGTGGCTGCCGAGGTCTGGAGAGAGAGGAGGGACTAGGGCTGGTAGCTAAGCGCAGGGCCAGGAGGTTTCTCTTTGGGATGATGCACGTTACCGTACTAAAACTCTGCATCTACCCCTTCAAATACACTGATCATCCAGGAACTAGTAAACTCTGTGATTATACTAAACATCATTCAAGTGAATCGCATATGTGAGTGGTATCTGAAAGCTGTTAGAAGAAAAGCTAAATTCATGCAAAAATATCCATGATGAACAGTGTATCTAAACTGTAAGTACGAACAGGATCCATATTACTGATTTCTCTTCCATTTGGCCTCAGACTCCCATATAGGGAGCTCTGACACTGTTATCTGTCCTGTTTAAAAACAGGATGCATGTGTTCATAGTGGATTTTTTTTTTTTTTTGCATTCACCTGGGAAAGATTGCATGAAACATAATTGATCTTGGTTTCTGAGGGTTTTTCGTTTCTGTTTTTGTTTTGTCTGAGGCCCCATATGTTTTATGCTCAAAGTCATGCTATCCCAGTGCTGCCAGGCCAGCCTCTTGCCTCCCGTCTGTGGTGTCTCCCCATTTGACAGCTATGACCAGTGAGGTCCCCCCGGGAGAGGCTGGGAGTTGTTTATCCAGCAGTTGAGTCAACACATGAGGCCAAGTGGGGCGCTCTCCACGTCACCCTGTCCTCCATCGCCAGTGTCTGGCTCCTTTACCACCTTCTCCTCTCCCGCTTTCGATGGCATCTGGTTCTCCACCCCCAGCGGCTCCCGCCTGGCCTCTGACTTCTTTTCTAAGCCATTCTGTACCAGAGAGAGCCTGTGTCCTCTCACAGATGCCAACCACAGTACGCTTTCCTGCTGCCCCTGGGTGACCCGAGGCTTCCTAGTTGGTGTTCAAGGCCAGCATAGGCTGGGCCCTGGCAGTCTCCTCTGCCTTGCCCAGAGCTGCTGATTTCCAGTGAGTAGGTCTGTGTGGGACCCACATTTCAGGAAGAGCTGCAGTGTGTCAGGCAGATCCTCTGCTCTCTTTCCCAGGTAAGCCTTCATCTCACTTAATCTGCACAGCAGGCCCATTTTACAAGTGAGGAAACTGAGACCCAGAGAGAGGAAGTGAGCAGAAGCATGTGTACACCCAATCTGCTGGTGCCACATGGGGCTCTCTGCACCTGCCGGTGTCTCCTCTCACCGACTGTTGAGATATAACCTAGGCTCATGCTACACCGAGCTACATCGTTACTCCATTTTATTTTGGGACACAGTTTTGCTAAATCACTGAGTCACTCAGGCTAGACTCAAATTTAAGATTCTTGACAGGCATGCACCACCGCACCTTGTTCCTCATGTTCTTTTATTATCCACGGTCATGGGATGCCAGGCTGAGTAGCAGGCATGTTTCTTTCCAAAGAGTTGTTCTTTGCTATTTTTGTTTCTTAAAATAAAGCCAGAGCATCTGAACCCTGCTCCAGAATCTGCCACCCAGCTTTCTCGGGTGGCAGCCCTGTCACTCTTCACTATGAGAGCAGGCAGGAGTGGAGAGGATGAGTCTATACCTTCCTGAGGCAGGACCCACCTCCCTGGCCCAGGAGTCCAGGGTGGGCATCCACAGTAGAGCCAGGTCCCAGCAGGCCTTCTTAATCTGGGGCCCAACTAGGGGGCCCCCTCTAGGGGCTCAGGAATTTGGATGGGGAAGAATTACATCCTTATTGGCCCTACTTTACCAATCCCTGCAGGTACCAATGTAAGGCAGGAGCAAGATGGCCAATAAAAACCCCACATACTTCCCCACTACATCTCAGTTGCTACAGATAAGTTCATTCATCTCAGCATGCAAATTATAGCAGTTCTTCTGGCTGCCTCTGGGTTGTGTTATTTATTGCTTTAATAAAGGAACACATGAGTTACTATATCACAGCATGTTTTATAGTGGTGTTCTTTGCCAGATCTTACTGTATTGACTTCCTTTTAATCCTCCATATTTTATTTTATTCCATTTAAAAACATTATTGTGGAAGGGTCTGTAGGCAGCCAGAGGGCTCCCTGGCACACAAGAGGCGAGGGAACCTGTTAGAGCTGGATGTGACCCAGCTGCGGGAGCTCTGCGTTTTGAGCTGTGGTCTGATCTGTGGCCGGGAGGTGCACTTCTCCCCTCAGGATGCGGTTGCAGCCAGCGATTGGACTGGATGTTGTTTTGCTGTGGGGTCCGTCTCTCGCCCCAGGGCTGGAAGGTGTCACTTGGTTTCTGGGCTGGACTTGGCACCACAACTGCCTGCACAGCCGTTTTCTCCTCCCTCCCTGCTGCTCTGTGCTGCTGAGCCACCCTCCCCATGGCCTGCACACTCCCATGGGCTGGGCTGTGTCTGTGCCAATGAAAGATAGCACACGACGGTAGCTCATGTTGCCGAATCCCTCTCTGCCAGCCTTCTGGCAGCTCAGGGAGGCCCGTGCTGTTTCCAGGGAGGTGAGACGACCGAGACTCAGAGAGGAGAAGCCACTGATTGTAGGCCACACAGCAATAAGTAGTTGAGCCACAGTCATCCTCAAGATGTGTTCCACTTGGGGATGTGTACGCTGTACCCTTCTAAGACGTAATCATTGTATTCCCTGTGCCCAGCTCTGGTGGGCGCCTGATCAATAGGCCTGAAGGCCGGGTTCTGTGCCCTAGGTAGTATTTCACAGAGAGGGGAGAGGGAGGCAGCGCTCGCTAAGATGCAGACCTCCAGGTGCCGTCCGTCTCTTGAATCTGAACATAGTCACACATTGATTTACACTGGGACGTGTTCTGATAAGTGCACCTTTGTGCAGCCTGCCAGTGTGCAAACATCATACAGTGTCCTGTGCGCTCTCGGATGGTGTAGGTCGTCACCTGACATATGCTGATGCAACCTGGAGAAGAGGCACACACTGTAGCAGATGTCTTAGAGTAAATTTGGGGGTTTTCTTGTTTTTGTTTTGTAGTCCTGAGGGTTGAGCTAGGGTCTTTCCACTTAGCTACATCCCCAGCCCATTTTATTTTTTATTATTATTATTATTTTTGCAGTGCTAGAGACTAAACCCAGAGCCTTCACACTGAGCTATATCCCCAGCCCTTTGTTCTTTTTGAATTTCAAAACAGGATCTCACTGAGCCACTGGGTTTCCCAGCTTGTGATCCTCCTGCTTCAGCCTCCCAGGGTGTTGGCATTAATAGACACACACCATTGTGTCCCATTAGTAAACTTTATTTTATAAATAGGAATATACTTTACAATAGTGGTGAAGTGCATAGCACGGTAATGACATAAACAAGTACCGTAGTGCTTCAGTGTCATTAGGAGGCTTTTGTACTGTACATACTCATGTGTGTGACACTTGTACAGTGGCAGTCAGCAGTTTTTATTGAGTCCTTCATCACCACACACACGAGGAATGTGTTGTACTGTGTCCTTATTGTGGCCTATAGGAATTGCTCAGCTCTGTTACTAGCTTGTGTGCTCTGTCGTTGATGGAAACCTTATGAATCTGGGGCAGGTGCCAAGAATCTGCCTTTTTACATCTCAGACTGTTGTGAAGCACGTGGAATTTTAAGGCTCTCCCTGTATGAGAGGGATAATGATGACACGGAGAAGCACTGTGCTGAGTGCTTTACATCCGTTCCTTTATTTAATCAGCAGAGCGGGGCCTCTGGCTGCAGGCTGGGTGTGCTCCTCCCTCTCCATGCACAGGAGATGCTTCCTGGCTGAGAAGAGGAGGCAGGAGCCCATGGTGGAAGGGCATGTGGGTGCAGGAAGCTGCAGCCCCCACAAAGGTGTCCTGGCAGCTTCCAGTCTGCATCGCCTGCCAGGCGGGGGCCCTGCGTGATTCTGTGCAGGTGGCCCGAGGCCAGGGCTGCACCAGTGCCTGGGGGTAAGGGTAAGGATCTGAGCTGGCACTGCCTGAGCAGCTGCTTGTCTGGGACAAAGTGCGCCCCCATCTGTGTACGTGGTTGGGGTAGAGATTTGGGGAAGGGGTTCAGCGCCAGAGCTCTATCCTCAGACAGTCCAGGGGTCCAGCTCAGGCTCAGCCCCTCACCTACCAACTGTGTGACTTCCCACGGAGCTTCCCCCTCTGAGCCTTAGTTTCTCCTATAAAACGGGGCTAACAGCTCCTGCCTTTGGGGTTGGGTTATGTAAAACCTCCAGGTGCCCACATGTTTCTCCCTCTTAGGTGGGTCCTGGTATCAGACAGAATGCTGGATGATTTTCTATGCATCCATGCACTGCTTTTTTTTTTTGTCTTTTTTGAGGCCGGATTTCACTATATGGTTCAGGTTGGCCTTGAACTCACTTTGTAGCTCAGGCTAGCCTTGAACTTGCAGCGATCTGAGTGCTGGAATTATAGGCATGCACCACCACACCTGATATGCTACTATTTGATTTTTTTTTTTTTTTTTTTTGTACCAGGAATCTAACTCCAGACCTTGCACTCGCCAGACAGGTGCTTATGCCACTGAGCTATATCCCTGGCCCTTGTTTGCTGCTTTTTAAAAACATTACAAAACACAGTGACCTCCACTATCACCAGCCACAGTTGAGTTTTGTGGGTTTACCCATGTCGCACCAGGGTCATGTAACGCTCACGTTGTCTTTCTGTGATATAGAGGAGGGAGGTGGTGAACTGTGACCCACAGGACCAGTTCCATCTTGCTGCCTGGACTGTAAATGGTCTGGCTGGAAGACGGCCACTTGCTTTCATGTATGTGTCATCTGTGTGTCCTTGTGTTGTTATGTTACAGAGGCAGTGTAGCTGGGGCAAAGACAGTGACTTTGTGGGCATTCACTAACACAGCCCGCTCACCCCACATGGGGACAGTGAACCAGTCCCAGGAAGTTTGGGAAACAGACACAGAGGGAAGAAGTCATCGTGACCCCACATCCCAGGACCACACGTTCCTTGGACTCTGTGTGTCCCTGCTGGACTGTGCCCATGTGGGGTTGTGACAGTGACCCAGTCTTCTGCACACTGAGCATATGAGTCTGGGCGGAAACTGTGTCACTGTTCACAGTGTGCTTTGCTTTGGGCATTGTTCCCACCTCGCAGACAGCACGGAGACTCAGAGAGCTGCCAGGGGTTGCTGCGGGACACCCAGCCCCGAGTGGAGGAGCCTAGATGTGGTCGCTGGGCTCATCTCTCCCCACCCTCAGCTGTGCCTCACAGGGTGCTGAGCTGCCTTAAGGGGTGGCAGGCGTGGCCTGTGAGGACTCTGCTTTGGTTGGGGAAAAAGGAAAATCGAGAAGGGATCCCAGGTTTAGGAACACAGACCCAAGAGACAGAAGGGAATTTTTCTTCTAGCTCCCCAGCTGGCCAGCTGTGTGTCCTGGGGCTGTCACCTGACCTCTTTGAGCTGTACTAAGTACTAAATGAATAGCTGGTAAGGAAGGATCAGGGGAGTCTGAGGTCTGGACTATGAGGACAAAAGACAATGAGGTAGGTAGAGTCCCAGCTCACAACGCACTGTGCTTTCAGTCAGGCTGAGCTGTCCCTGCCCCAGCCACCCCACGTGATTTCAGGCCCGTGCAGTGGCTGGAGGCATGGAGTGACTTTGTCCCTCCTCAGCTGTGGGGCCCTGATAGGCTTTTCTGGGTGACTTCCCTCCTGAGTGGTCCCAGGTATCTGATGCACAGGGGCACTGTGAGAGAGCTCCCGACCCCCCAGCTCTGCGTGGGAGGGTTTGCTGCCATGGGAGCTGGTGTCACCATGGCCTGGCAGGGTGGGCAGTGGCCGTGGTGACGGAATGTTTGGAGCTGGTTCCTTCAGAGGACGTCGACTACTGGGTGGAGCTGAGCTAAGAGACCCATGAACCCTGGGCCCCCTTCCAAGGCCGCTGTGTAAGTGCAGTGACACATTTCTTCAGGGGGCCGTGTGTGCTGCCCCCCTCCCCCATCTTTTCTTGGGAACCACGTACCTGCTCGGCTCGGAGGAATACGGATTTACAAAGCTCCACTGGGTTCCAGCCAGGAGGTCACTGCCGTCTTCATCCCCTCTGGATGTCTCTGCTGCTCACTGGGGTCATTTGTTTCTAAGCATCTAAGCCTCACATGCTGGTTTCTGTGTGGCTCCCAGGACATCAGCTCTGTGAGAGCGAGTGACCGTAACATGTCCCACTGGCTTGAGCCGAGCCTGGTGCCTTGTGGACTCAATGGATGTGCATCTGCGGGGACCACCTAGGCCCAGGAGCCATCTCCCAGCGTTCCCGACCCTCTGAGTAGCCAAGAGGGAGCCAGGTCTCCTGTGGCCCTCATTTTAGGAGCCGCTGGTATTTACCCTATACCAGTGATGACATCTTGGAGACAGCTACGTTGGAGGCTGACCTTCTCTTACTGGTGTGGCTTCTGCTAATCACATCATCTCTTGGGCTAGGACTTCCTCATTATCAATTGGGGATTAAAACTCCTCACCTCGAGAGCTGCTGCCCGCAGATAGCACTCACTGTGGGCTGGGCATCTGGAGTGTGTCCTAAGTTCTCCCCCTCTCACTGCTCCCTCAGGGCTCCCTTGAGCTGGTTCCCTGTTCAAACTGGCCATTTCAAATATTCAGTAGCCATATGTGAACCTTTTTTAGAGTATCATTCCCATTTCACAGATGAGGAGAGTGAGGCTCAGAGAGGTCATACAGCAAGTGGCAGGAACAACTGGGATCAGTTGAAAAATCAACTAGTTTGTGATTTTATTGTATGGGAAGGCACTCTAATAGCCCCATGGAAGTGTATGGAGAGGGTCTTCTGTTTTTGTTTTTAGTGGCTGTGCAGGATTGAACCTAGGACCTTTACTCTGAGCTGCATCTCCAGCCCGTTTTAAAACATTTTGAGGCAAGATCTCGCTGAATTGCCTAGGTGTGCTTGAACTTGAAATCCTCCTGCCTCAGCTTCCCAGAGGGCTGAGATTATGAAAGTGGATTTCTAAGGAAAAAAAAATCTCCCTGGACACTACAAGTAGCATTTCCTTATCTTTCTTCCTCTCTGTGGTTTCTGGGTGTTGATCAGTTCAGCTGATTTGGTCATTTTGCAGTGCAGCATGGTCCTCTGTGCCTGGTACCAGGGCCCTTCTGGGCCCCGAAGTGGGGAGCATGACCCCCTCCCTCTCCTCAGGGCTGATGTGTGAGCAAACAAGGCAGTCGAGTGTGGACAGCCCTTGGCTTGACACGAAGTACACAGTGGTGCTTCCTAAGTGCTCCCCACCATAAAGGAGGGCTTGCAGACCCCACACCTGTCTGTGTCCGTCCTGTAAGGCAGTGCTGCCCCACAGATGCTCAGTAGCAGTGGGAATCTTCCAGTGCTGAGCAAGGCCAACTTCTGTAAATGTCCTGCTCTGAGTACGTCAGGGTTTGCGGTGCACGTATGATTCATACTGATGTTACTGCTGCAGATGCTCCTCTTCCTCCCTTCCTCCCCGCCTCCCTCCATAAAATGCACAGGCATCCCTCAGCGTCCAGGGGACGGGCCCCAGGATCCTCCCTGGCAGACCCCTTTGAGATCTGAAGCTCAGCAGCCCAGCTCAAGTCTTTTCTATGAACTGACGGGATATTCATGCATCCTCCTGCATCCCTTAAATCATCTCTGGATTATTTCTGATATCTGATACAGGTGAAATACCAGCATGGTAGTTGTTATACTACATTGTTCAGAGGAAGCGGCACAGAGTCTGTATGTGTTCTGTATAGGTGCAGTGCTTTTTCCAAGTATGTTCCACTGGAGGCCGGAGAAGGCTGTGCAGAGCCCACAGATACGACAGACTGGCTGTTGGGCCGGGGACAGACCCCAACCTGGATGTGGTTGGAGCGCCATGGTTTACATTGGCCATGTGGCTTGTGGATGCTCAAAGTGTGGCCAGTGGGAAGCAGAAGCTGTGTGTGAAATTGTATCCAATTTGGCTGAATTTGAATTTCAGTAACTTCACATTACTGGTGGCTACGTATTGGACACACAACTCCAAGTGACCGGAAGCCTCAACGGCCCGTCCTGTGGGTCTAAAAGGGCCTGTGTTCCGGAGGGGAAGATGGGAGCTGCAGGCTGACAGGCTGGGCTTGAGCCAACCTTCCTTAGTAGATCTGTGAAGGCCCAGCTTCAGGTGCCGGGGGCCTGATTCGTTGTCTTTGTTCCCAAAAGGCAGGCCTGGAATCACGGTAGCCTGCGCTCCAGGAGAGTCCTGGGGACTCTGCGGTCTGCGGACAGGATGGGGGCTGGCTGCTCAGGTTATACCTGGAGCCCCTTCTGCAGCTGGACCTGGATTACCAATCAGGCTGGGGTTTCAGAAATAACAGAGAGGCGAGGGTTGATGAATACAGGAGGGGGAGAGGACAGAGAAATGCAGTGTACACCCAGTTTATTTCCATCATTGTGCAAATAATAATCTTTACTGATAATTTTAAGTGTTCAGGTTATCTTGCTTGAGCCTCTCCATGGTCCTTTTACAGAGTAGGTAACCTGAGGCTCTGACGAGTCCAGTCACAGTGAGGGAGACTGGACTGGAGGTAGGGAAAGAGCTTGGAACTCAGTGATTGCCCCTCCTAGGCCTCAGTTGTACCATCTATTAAATGGGGGAAGATGGACTAAAGGACTGAATTGGACTGAAGGGCTCCACACACTAAATGAGTTTTATACCACTCAGCTCCATGTGCCCCAATTCAAACCCAGAGTCTCCTGTATTTACTCTCGCTCAGTCTTGGCTATATCCAGGCCCCGTCCCAACAGCCTCATTCCTAAAACATGGTGGGTAAGAGCTGGGCATCAGTCTCACAGATCCAGATGGGGAAACTGGTTCTGTTCTTCAGATCCATTGTTCGTCCTGTTGCTATTGGGTTTTGTCGCCTGTAAAATTGGAAACATCGTATTTTCCTCTTTTGAGATATACATAACACACGATGTTACTGGACATTGTGCAGTTCCAGGGAGCGCCCTAATCATCAGAGGCTGGGAGTTATACAGTCACACCCTGACCGAACATATCCAGCATCCCAGGTGGGGACAGTGGTGTACTGTCTGTTGATGCTTATTGTTATACTTACTTTTTCTTGAAGTCTGAGGTTCCAAAAGGAGGGGGAAGGCCTGGTTGGCCAAGACCCAAGATCTCCCTGATGCCCGCATTATTGCTAGGCTCAGATGTCTCTGGCTGTGAAGCAAGCCAGTCCATTTCCTATAAGAACAGGAGACATCCTTCGCCAGAGCCTCTTTCCTGAGTGTCACTTTGGGGAGCCTGCTGGCCCTTCCAGTGCCCTGCAGTGGGCTGGCCCCCACTGCCCCACCATGGCTGATGCAGCCTCTCCTTTGTCTGTGCAGGGTGGTGCTGGTAGAAGGCCACGGTGAGCAGGCGCATGGGCTGGGACGCAGAGATGAGAGTGCCCAGGGGAGGTGAGTACACACAGAATGCACACAACCCAGCTTTCCTCCCAGTTCCTTGGCACACCCCCCACTGGCCCAAGCCCAGGGTCAGCGCATGTCTTGGCTGGTACTCCCTGTTCGCCACTGCTGAGAAATCCTGTGCCAGGAAAAGCAGTGCCAGCAGCGTGGGATGTGCAGGAGCCTGCACTCCTTGTGTCTTCAGAAGACAGAGAGAGCACGCTCTGTCCCACAGCCATGGAGGACTTGTCTGGCATCCCAGAGCAAATTGCGGCATGATCAGGACCCAAGTATCCTGTGCCCACGCCTGCCCACTTAGTGCCTCCCACCAGAGCCTGTGACCCTCCCGTCAGCTGCCTTGAGAAAAGGGTCATGTTGTCCCTCTTAATGGTGGAGACAGTGGAGGCTTAGAGATATGACATCCCTTGTCCAGGTCACCAGCGGACAAGTGGCAGAGGTGGGATTTGAACCTGGGCCCGCAGGACCACAAGTCCAGTGCCGCCCTGCCATCCTCCTGCCAGGAACCCCATGGCCTTTCAAGCCGTCTCCAGGTCTTTCTGCACTGGCTCATGTGGAGCTGTTTTCTTCTGGACAGTGTGACTGTGGCTCACACAGGCCCACAGTGCTGGCTGTGCAAACCCAGACAAGCTGCTTCCTCTCTGAGTTCACATGGGGCATGGAAAGTGCCTTAGAGAGTGAGTTCTGTCAATGTGAGGTCCCAAAACTCAGGGCCGTAGCTGAGCTTCAGGTTCAGAAGCCAAATAAATAATCAGTGTTAAACCAGATAGGAGAGTGGGTAACACTTTCCTTTTTCTGTCTATGTCCCTCTTATGGACATTTTTCCTTTGGCAGTTAGTGTCTAAATCACTAACCCAGAGGCTAGTGAAACCACACACACACACACACACTCTCTCTCTCACACACTCACACACAGAGGCATTCACACTATACCCGCCCTTTGGGAAGGCATTTTCAGTTTCTGAGTAATTCCACTTCTCCGCCTCCTCTCCCAAAGGGTGACTGTTGGCAGTGGTCAAGGTGTGACTGACAGCTCCTTGGTGGTGTTGACAGTGATCCCAGTGACTGGCAGAACTTCCCTCTCAGTCTGAAGAGAGAATTTCCCTGAGCACTTGAAGCAGCTGAGAGTCCTAGGAGGGATTCTGAGTGGCTTCGTGTCCCATCATCCCATCTTCCTCTGAAAATAGCCTGGAGTTACCTTTCTCTCTGAGGCCTGGGATTGAGGGTGTCGGTGACTCCCCCAGTGCTGTCAGCGGCACTGATCGGGTCTGTGTCTCAGGTCTGCGCTGTTGACAGGGAAGGGCTTCTTTCTGCCTCACGTCTGATGTTCACTGTTGCTTTGCCCACTGCTCCTCCCCAATATGAGTCCTCCCGTATTTTGCAGCTGCCGGCACTGTGGTTCAGGTGGGGCCATGACTCCCCAAGCCCACAGACAGCCCTCAGCATTTTGACTCCAGCCTTGGTCAGTGCCCCTCAATTTTGATGTTCATTTTTCACTTGCTGTAGCCCAAGGCGGCCTAGGCGGCCTCTGCCCTGTGGGTATGTTGACCAGCTGCAGACCAGCTCCTGGGGTGATTGCAGTTGAACCTCCTGTCCCAGCAAGGAGCACCACCTCCCCGGGCCTCCACCAGCCCTTGTGTTCACTAAGCCACTTGCAGCTCCGGATCGTGATAGGTTCTGCCTTCCTGGCCTTGGCAGGGGCTGCTCTTCCCCACCTGCAGACTTCCTCCCTGCAGTCTGGAGCTTGGCCTGAGGGCCTCCTGCAGAAGGGCTCAGGGACCTGTTACCCTTCTGAGTAGATCCACAATGTGAGCAGACTCAGGACCATGTGGCTCGGCCCTAAGCACACAGCCCGACTCTGGCTCTCATTTGGTGTTGGAATAAATGAACGCGCAGTGATCAAGGTAGAAATCACTAATATTCTTTCCCATCTTGCCTACATGCTGGGCAAGACTTCCTCACCTTCCTCGGTATTTTCTTTCTTTTCCTAATTTTTTTTTATCAAAAAATAAAGATTTCATAACAATAATAAGACATAACAATAGTCAATACATTATGTATTATTATATTTAAAATAGTTACTCAGAGTACAAGAAAGATTCTCTCACAAAAAAAGAAACAAAACCTTTTTGTTTTAAGCTTTTTTTTTTTTTTTTTGGTAGCGGGGATCAAACTCATGACCTCGTGCTTGCCAAGCAGATGCTTATGCTGCTGAGCTAAATCCCTGGCCCTCAAAACCTTTTGATTTTGAGCCAGGTTCTTGCTATATAGTTCACGCTGGCCTTGAACTCACTGTGTAGCCTAAACTGACCTCAAACTCAGTGATCCTCCTACCTCAGCCTTTCAAGTGCTGGAATTACAGGGATGTACCACCATACTCAGCAAAACTTCCTTTTCAGTGGACTAAGAAAAAATAGTGGTATAAATGAAACAAATTAGCATATATATTAAAATATTCTTGAGCCATTTGTAGGTAAATGGTTGCAGCTTGAGAGCATAATGTTAAATGTCAGACACACAAGATTGAATATTTCATGGTTTCTCTTATACAAGAAACTCATTTTATACACACACACACACACACACACAAACACAAAGAGCAAAATAGAAGACAGATAGATAGGAAGCAGGACAAAGTTCAGATCCCCATGTTGCCTGTTCTGTTCAGTGATATCTGTGGAGAAGATTGTTAAGTGTTCACGACAGACCTTTGAAGGTGACACTCCTGTTACAGATGAGAGAAAGTTAAGCCTGTTGCCTGTACCTGGGAAACTGGAACCCAGGCCTATCTGATCGTTGATTCTGAAAGATCCTTCCTTCCTTCCTTCTTTCTTTCTTTCTTTCTTTCTTTCTTTCTTCCTTTCTTTCTGTTGTTGGTACTGGGGACTGAACTCTCAACATCACACTTGCCAGGTAAGCACTTAAGCCACTGAGCTAAATCCCCAGCCCTTCTCCTGCTTTTCTAAGTAAGCCCCTGTTTGAATCACCATGGCAGTCAGGTCTTAGTGAGCAGCCTTTGGAAGGGGTGAGGAGCGTAGACTTGGGGTCCCCGTCCACATCCTGGGGATCCCTTTTCCTCATTTCCCATCACTGCCCAGCCCTGGATTCCTAGTGGTCTCCGCCTAGCCTGGACTCCCTCCATACCCTGCAGGCCCTCTCAGGGCTGCCATAGAATCAGTCCAGCTCTAAATCTGTCCCAAAGACCTGGTGGCCACAGTCCCCCAGCATTCTGCTGCCCCACCTCTCCCTCCTATCTTAGGGCCTTTAAACGCTGTTCCCTGTGTCCAGAACACCCTTCCCGCATATCTTCATATGGCTATTTCCTCACCCAGGTCTAGCTCCAAGGCCACTGCTCCCAGAGACCCTCTCTGACCTTCTTCTTCCTAGCCTCGTTGGTCCCCCAACACTATCTAGTTGCTTCCTTTAAAAGGAGAGGCCACAGTCGGTCTATCCCTTGTTCAAACTGAATTCCTTGAGTTCAGAGTCCTTGCTGTCTTGTCACTGTTCTGATTCCAGCCCCGGGCCAGGTGTCTGGCACCTCTACATGTTTAATAAACATTTGCCAAATGAAGATGAAATGAATGAACACTTACTCTAGTAGACAGTGTCTCCTGCCCAGGCAGGATGTGGTCCTTCAGGACAGGTGTCAGGGCTGGCTGGCCTGGGCTTGATGCTTGGGCTCTGGCTTGGCTCCTCCCCAACTGGGCCACTCTAAGTTCTCCGTGTCTGCATTTCCCCGTCACTCTGCAAGGGTGATTTCTTTCCTAGCACTGACTGTGTGCCAGGACCTGCTCATTCACCGAGAGTTCATTTCATTTCATAAGTGTTCCCTGAGCAGCGAGTAGGTGCCAGGCACCATGCTGAGATCTGGGACCTGGCAGAGTGGATGCACTGCTACAAGTTCACATTCACATATTGATCGTAACTTTTGATAGTAAATGTTACGGTAATTTACTGTCAGAACAACACCTCTGTCTATTGATGAGACAGTTCCAGCGTGGAGAAATGAAGGAAACACGAGGGGCTCCCTTCCAAGGAAAGATGCAAGCATGTTTGAACCTCGGCTGTCCACCTGGAACCCCAAGAGCCTTTGAGTGATTGCTGTTCCTGTGAGTTAGGTAGGCAGAGTGCCCAGCACAGTGCACATGGCACTGTCCACAAAATGTGCTGTGCCCTTGACTTAGCAGCTCACTGTCCCTACCAGCTCATACTGCAAAAGGTTTGCTGGCCACATGCCTCCCTGACTGCGCGTGTCCTCCTCTCTCCACAGATGCAAGCCCAGCAAGCCGCAGGCTAAGCTGTCGCTGAAGTGGCCTTCCAGGCCGGACCTGTCCCGGCCCGGCATGCGCCTCTCAGTGCGCAGGGTGCTGCTGGCAGCGGGCTGTGCGCTGGCCGTGGTGCTAGCTGTGCAGCTCGGGCAGGAGGTGCTGGAGTGTCGCGCAGTGTTGGCAGGCCCGCGGAGCCCCCAGCGGGCCATGAGGCCAGAGAAGGAGGAGCTGGTGATGCTGGGCACAAACCATGTAGAATACCGCTACAGCAAAGCCATGCCGCTCATTTTTGTAGGTGGCGTGCCTCGCAGTGGCACCACGCTGATGCGTGCCATGCTGGACGCACATCCGGAAGTGCGCTGTGGCGAGGAGACCCGAATCATCCCCCGCGTGCTGGCCATGCGCCAGGCGTGGTCCAAGTCTGGCAAAGAGAAGCTGCGGTTGGATGAGGCAGGTGTAACGGACGAGGTAATGGACTCTGCCATGCAGGCTTTCATCCTGGAGGTGATCGCCAAGCACGGTGAGCCAGCACGTGTACTGTGCAATAAGGACCCCTTCACACTTAAGTCTTCCGTCTACCTGTCACGCCTGTTCCCCAACTCCAAGTTCCTGCTGATGGTGCGGGACGGCCGGGCCTCTGTGCACTCTATGATCACACGCAAGGTCACCATTGCTGGCTTTGACCTCAGCAGCTATCGTGACTGCCTCACCAAGTGGAACAGGGCCATCGAGGTGATGTACGCACAGTGCATGGAGGTGGGCAAGGACAAGTGCCTACCTGTGTATTATGAGCAGCTGGTGCTGCATCCCCGGCGCTCCCTGCAAGTCATCCTGGACTTCCTGGGCATTGCCTGGAGCGATGCCGTCCTGCACCACGAAGACCTCATTGGCAAGCCTGGTGGCGTCTCCCTGTCCAAGTGAGTGGGACGCCTGACTGTGCCTGTGGGAGCTGTGTGGCAGCCTTGGGCAGGTCTCTGTTCCCCCAAAACCTCTCAGGGTACCAGTCTCCCTCCCTTTGATACCAGGCTCCCTTTCCCTAGCCCCATGGCAGGGTGTAAGCTGCTCTTCCTCTCAAGAGTCTCAGTGCCAATATCCAGAAACATGGGAGCAGCCCCTTTTTTCTCTGAGAATCAGTGAGGTGTGACCTTGCTTTGGGGGAAGGCCCCAGAGGGAGAAGGTTAAGGTGAGAGCAGATTCCAAGTTCGGTGCATTCAGAGCCCTGCTCTGCCAGCTCTCAGCAGTGTGACTTCAGGCAGGTGACCTAAGCTGTCTACTTTCATTGCTCATTGGAAATCTACCCGTCTGCCTCGTAGACACCCTCTGAGCATCCAACAGGTTGGATGTAACACAGTGCTGTTACTCCTGTCATCAGTGCTGTGAATGCTGTCACTGGTCTAACTTACGTGTTGGTACTGCATTTATTGGACTACATATCAACATCACCATTGTGACCATTTATTAAGGGCTTCCTACATAGCAAGTCCTGGATTGTGCCCCAACAGACACCAATGCCTTTAATCTCCAGATTGGGTTATTTTAGTTTTGCTCCCCATGCTATTTTAGTTTTTATTTTGTTTGTGGTATTAGGTATTTAGTTATTAGGTATCAGGTATTTAGTTATTTATTTGGTATTAGGGATTGGACTCAGGGAGTGCTAAGCTACATACGCACCCCTTTTTATTTTATTTTGAGACAGAGTCTCACTAAGTTGCCCAGCCTGGGCTCCAGCTTGCACCCCTGCCTCAGTCTCCCAAATAGCTGGGAAACTGGTCCCCACATGCCTGGCTCTGATCTTTTAGAGATGAAAACACTGAATCTCAAAGAAAAGTTGAAGGCCCAGATTCACACAGCTAGCAGTCTGTGGTGCTGGGATTTGCACACAGGTCCACTGGACTCCAGAGTGTCTGCTCCTAAGCTCCCAGGCCCAACCCAAGTGTCCAGTGATTGGGTGTTCACACAAGGAGGTAATGCGTGGTGTAGAATAGTCCATAGGTGCCCCGCACCCTACCTCCTGCCCTCTGTCCTGCGCTCTTCCTCTTCTCCTTCGAGAGCCCTGGAATGACAGGAACAAGAGTGTGTGGTGTCCATATTCCCATCCTGATCAGACTTAGGTGTCCCAGAACGCAAGCAGAAGGGCAACCTCCCTGAGACCGGAGACAGCCCTTTCCTCATTGTTGCTCTATCTGACAGCTCCGGACCTTGAGCAGAGCTGGAACTCACAGCCCTTGGCCTTGGCATGGGGTGGCCCACACGATCACAACAGAAAGCCAGGTTACTAAAGGAATACACCTTTTTTTCGGAAAACTGGGGAGCAACCTCTGATCCCACCACTCACGTTTTTTATAGCACCTCCTGGTCCTTTTCTGGCCAGAGTGGTAAGGTACAGTCCTAATGAATACATTTACCGTGGCTATTTTTCACCTTGTAAATGGAACCACTTCCCCGGGACACCTGGAACTCTGCTGTGACATCATTTGGAATGGCTGTATAATATTGCATTCCACAGATTACTGCATTCTACTGAATGCCTCCCTGTCACTGGACACTTTGGTTATTTCTAGTTTTATTGGTATGTATGAAACATTATTCCTGTTAGTGTGCTGGGATGCATCTTGGTCCTATATGGTAAAGTCCTGCAGAGGTGAAGGTGGCAAAAGCTGTGCCCGTCTGTGAAATGCACAGACACATGGAACAGATTTAATACTTATATCCGGGTCCACGGACACCAAATGCATGGTCTTCCCACCCTCCCACACCCTTTACCTTCGCTCCCTTTCACTGCCCGGCCTGTCTTTTGCTACATTTTTCGCCTTCCGTTCTGCCCCAAGTGATCACCTGGGTGAGTTCCCAGAAATACGGCCTGATTCCGCGCCCTGCCCACCGGGAGGCCCCTGGTGATAACTGGTAAGACCCTCCTGGTTCTGACGGCTCGGCAGGCCTGGTGCCGGGGAGAGTCACGAGGCACAGGGGACGGTGGCTGTGCTGTATCAACAGTGTGAGCACGAAGCCACCCTAACACCCGTGCCCGGGAGTAAGAGTTAGCTACGGCAGTCACACGGTGGAGCCGACACCACTGAAAAAGGGTGGAGCATGGAGGGAAACAGTCATAGCCCAAGAATACGGCATTTAACTTCTATTTTAAAAGCAGCAAGCATAGCCAGGCGTGGTGACAGATGTCTGTAATCCCAGCACTGTGGGAGAGCGAGGCAAGACCCAAGTTCAGGCCCAGCTCAGGCAGCTTAATGACTTAGTGACCCTGTCTAAAAATGTTTAAAAATAAATAAATAAACAAGAAGGAACTGGGATCTTGCTCAGTAGGAAGGTCCCGAGTTTAACATTCGGTACCACAAGATAAAAAACCAAAGTAAGAGCTGTAAACAAAACCACAGATTTATTTTTGCCCTGCACGTGAGTCAGAGTCACAGAGGAGTCCCTTCCTGAGATTCATGTACTCTGCCCAGCACTTCCTTTGTATTAAGATATTTATTTTCCAGAACAGCAATGCAGTGAACACTGCTATTATTCCCATTTACGTATGAGGAAACCAAAGCTCAGAGAAGTAAGGTAACTCTGCCAGGGCCACACACGCCAGTGCTACCATGGCTGGCCTTGAGCCCAGGAGTCTGGCTGCTTAGTAGGGCCTGAACCACTCTCTTGTTGGAAGCATGGAAAGGGTGTGTGACAACCGTGAAAACCAGAAACCTGCAGGAAGCTGGTGATTCTAGGGACTTTAGTTACTATATGAATTTTTTTTTGTACTGAAGATTGAACCGAGGGTCTTTGCACAGAGCTACATCCCTAGCTCCTTTTTATTTTTATTATTTTATTATTTTAATTGAAACAAGGTCTTGCTAAGTTGCTCAGGCTGGGCTTGAACTTGTGATCCTCCTGCCTCAGCCTCCCATGGTGCTGGCATTACAGGCATGTGTCACCTACCTGGCTTGTATTTTATCATTTTTTCAAGGGCAAATATTTATGTTAGTCACGAACATAGAAAGTTGTTTTAAAAGCATCAGAGCAGTCAAGGAAGCAGGATTTCTGCACCACCTGGTAGCACTGTTCCCTACACGTGCTCTTTCCCCATTGCACAGAGGAAGTAGGTGAGGCAGAGTGTCTCGCCATGTTCCCAGTTTGTGCCACAGATCTGGTCAGGGACGGGTGCTCCCAGCCTTTCTTGCTGCCCCTGCCCTCACCAGACTGTTCTGTCTCCCCAGGATCGAGCGGTCCACGGACCAGGTCATCAAGCCTGTGAACCTGGAAGCGCTGTCCAAGTGGACTGGCCACATTCCTGGGGATGTGATGAGGGACATGGCCCAGATAGCCCCCATGCTGGCTCGGTTAGGCTATGACCCGTATGCAAACCCACCCAACTATGGCAACCCCGACCCCTTCGTCATCAACAACACACGCCGGGTGAGTGCACGCATGGAGCCGCGTTCTCGGGCTTTGGCAGGACTGTGAGTTCTGGGTCCCTGAGGAAACCGTTAGTCTCCATAATGCTAAGTGTTGGGTGGACGTGGTGGATGGTATGCCTGCTGGTGTTCCCATTTTGGCTTGGGTTGCTAGGAAGCTCAAAGCAACTGTATTTCACACTGTGTAACATGTCATGGCAGACTCCTTTGTGCACTAATTCCATCTTACTTTTCTTTATTTATCTGTGCTCTCCTGTTTTTCTGATCCTTTGTTGATTCCTTTCAAGTCTGTTGGTAGGCATAAGTATATAAACTGTAGGTCCCTTTTTGGTTCTTAAAGTTTAATGCTGACTTCACAAACAGACATGAGTTGAGAGCTATCTAGATTATTTTTTCAAAACTTGTTTTTGAGATGGGCGTCTCATTGGACCACCTAGGCCAGGTCTTGAACTCTTGAGCTCAAGTAGTCCTCCTGTCTCACCTCCAGAGTAGCTGGGATTGTAGGATATGCCTATAGTCCCAGCTATTCTGCACAAATCTTGCTTAAATTACATTTTAAATTTTCCTTAGTTAGGGTAGCCAAGGAAAGTATCTTTCTCACTTCTTTTGTTTGCTTTTTGAGATAGGTTCTCACTATAGCCCATGCTGCAGCCTCCTGCCTCAGTTACTCAAGTGCTAGGCTATAAGGGAAAAGAACTAGATAGATGTTTGGAAGTGTTAAAAGAGGTCACTACACTAGGTAAAGGAACAACTGACAAAGTCACGGCCTTCTTTACCTGTTCCGGTCCCAGCTCATGGTTTACTTTTGGTTGCCATGTTAAAACTCCCTCAGAGACCCTAAGTTAGTTAAAATACAGTCACTTTCAGCTTGACGATATTGTAGTCAGTGACCAGACACACCTGGGATGGTGTCCCCATGAAATGGCACTGTCAGTGCTGAAGTCATCACTGCCCATTTTGCATGTGTATGTGGCAGGGCTGGTGTTGCACCCACGTAGAGCCTAGGTATGCAGTGGGCTCTTCCATCTCGAGTGCATGGCTACCTGGGATTACATTTCCAAGGAGGTGTCCCTGTCAGTCACTAAGCAACTTGTGCCTGCTCTTGAGCCTGGAAGCTGGACTGAGGAAGAACCCTCTTCGCTGGTTTATGAGTCACCAAGGCCCAGAGTCTTGATTTTGGGCTCAGCGCAGCATTTCTGAACATGTGCTGAACATGTGATGTTAGAAAGTAAACCATTACTGTGTTGAATCACAAAAGGAGAAAGTCATCCCTCCCTCAATTCTCCTTTAAATTCGTCTCTTGGCTCAAGGAGAGAGTCTCCATTTGGCAATAACAAGTCCCTTTAAAATTTTCTTTTCTAGCATGAGAAAAGAAAAAACAGAAATAAACGCGGTATCATTTGCCCAAATAATGATAACAGACTAGATGAAGAGTCTGGTGACCATCTTGAAGTCCAGTTCCCCTGTGTTTTACAGCATTGGTGGCCAGGGGTGGGGAGGCTGAGGCCAGCAGCAGCTCCTCAAGGCTCCCTTTAAAAGGTGAGGGGTCCCTGGCCATGCCCTAGAGTGAGGTCAGAAGCTCCTAGAGTAAGGCCAGACTTTGTGTATTTCATGCATCATAAATAATTCTAATGAGCACTGTTGGTTGAGATCAACTCTTTGGAGGTTTTTGTTTGTGTAAAATAGAAGATGTTCCTAGTTTTTTCCCGAAGAAGTTTCTTCCCCATGGATTCCATAAGCCAGGGCAGGTGCCAGGCCCTCTGCTTGATACAGTGACAGGTCAAAAAATATGGCGCATATGTAAAGTACAGTTTCTTGCAGTAAAGGACACATTGTCATTCCTCTCCCTCAGAGTACTCCCACTCCCTTTGAGCACACTTAGCCCTTTGCTCTCGCACTTTCTGATGCAGTTCTGGAAGTCCCGTTTCCTGAGTGTCTTTCTGAGATGAGCTTAAAGCACGGTGAGTGCTGCCATCCACTGGGAAGTCGGTCGTGCAGTGTGTGCTTCTCCGCCTTGTTCGCCGGGTCTGGACTTCTGGCTCTTCCCCTAGTCAAAATGACCATGGGAAGTCCAGGTTTTGAATCATCACTGGTACAGCTGACGATACACACAAACGGGACTTGAGAACGGCTTCAGAAAATGTAAGAATAGGATAGGGTAAGGTAGGATAATTGTGTTGGAAGTGTGGAGGAATATTTTGAGAGGGATTAATAATATGTCTCTTACTGTAATATTTTTTTAAATTTAAACATTCACTGTATTTTGTGATCATATCTCATATTTCCAGTTGTTTTGCTGTTACTCAAAGTAACCTTATGAGTAACGCATGTTTGCATACAGACAGCAGACACTGTGATCTCGTAATGGATCCTGGGCTGCAGCAAACACAGTGAAGATAGCCGACAAGTTGCTGAGCTGTCTGTACCATGCTAGCCATCACCGTAGCCACCAGCCACCTTCAGCTGTCCATCCTATCATGTAAGACTAGTCCTGTGTGAGAGGTGCTGTAAGTGTAAAATACACACTGGCTTTTGAATTCTTAGGGCACAAAAAAAAAAAGGATGTAATGTTTCCTCATTAGTCACTTTTATATAGGGTACAGGGTGAAATGATCATCTTTTCCATATAATAGATTTTTAAAAAGATATTGTCAGCATTAATTTCACCCGGTTTGTTATATTTTTTTAATGTAGCTACTAGAAAATTTAAGGTTACATAGTTGATTCACATTATATTTCTACTGGACAGCACCAGACAATGTGGCGCTTTCCGTGCCAAGACATAGTGGGAAAGCCCAGAATGTTCTGATTCCAACTTCAGAGGTCTTTCCCACACTATTTCCTCTACCTGGGATGCTTTTCCTTCTGAACTTAGCCTTGTTGGTTTCCTTTATCATTCAAGTCCTAGCTCTAAGCTTACCTGTTCCAAGAGGCCCTTCCTGACCACCCATTGAAAAGAAACCCCTGGTCACTCCTAATCACAGCTCTTTATGTAATTTATGGCACTTCCATGACTTCATATGTCCTGTTTATTTGTTTACTATTCACTTGTATGTCATCTGGCACAGTCTCTGAAATGGGAGCTCACGAATAAGAATTTCCTTTGTCTGACTACTGTTGATACTCTGAATACTTGGAATAAAAGAAGCTCATTAAATGTTGGGTGGATAAATGCATGGGTGGATGGATGGGGAGAAGGCTGCATTGATGAGTTGATGGTTAAGTGAATGAATAGATGGATGGATGAATAGAGAAGGATTGAAGGACGAATGGATGGATGGATGGATGGATGGACAGATGGAAAGATGAATGAATGAACTGATGGAGGGATGAAGGGAAAGAGGAATGAGGAAATACGAGTAGATGGATGGGTGTGTCAGGATGGACTAAAATTTGTTTTTCAGTCATTTCCACCAGAGTGAGATTTCTTTTCTGTTTCCCAGGTCTTGAAAGGGGACTATAAGACACCAGCCAATCTGAAAGGATATTTTCAGGTTAGAAATTCTGAGGGGAATTCTGAATTCTGATCTTCCTGGCTGTGTCACTAGCCCTTGAACAGTTCATTTCTCTGTTCTGATCATTTCTTTGTCATAAACTTGGGTGGGGCAGGGGGTTGAGCCAGAGGGTCTCTAAAGCAGTTTTCTAGCTAGGGCCCAGTCTCAGCAGCCTGCTGCCCTAACCATCCTTCACCTTGTCTCTTAGCTTGGATACAGTTGGAAGGACTTTGTGGGGACACTCTGAAGCTTTCAGTCTCTAGCCTCCAATTCAGCTGTCTTATTTAAGACAGCTGTTCTCAAGTACAAACAAGTACAACAATTTCATCCATGTCTCTAGAAAAGAGAGACTTGAGGGTAATACGATGTACGTGGATATGGATGTAGATGTGAGTAGCCATCTGTATTCCCAAGGGCATCCATATGGCCAGGCCTCCCACAGGTCTCAGAACATCTGCATCACCATGTCACCATCATGTCACCATCAACCAGGGGTAGGCCTTCATGACACAGCACAGACTGTTCCTTTTACTCACACTAAAGCTATCCCATTGATGCTAAACACTCCCCAAATAGTTACTTATTTTTTATTTGATAATCATTGAACTTAGTTTCTCCAGCTATCATATGGCATTATAAAAGAATCTTAATGATACAACAGTTAAAATTTATCTGTACAAGTTAACATGATACCCTTGTCTCCAAATATTTTAATTGGCTTATATTTGTTTAAAGATACACATGAAATGTGATTGACATTCCAAACTTTCTATAATATCAGTACCACAAAATAATGTATACAAATATGAAATAATCTAGTTAGTATATAATCCTCTTCTCACCACAACCAGCTTTATTACACAGAATGTACATACTCAGAAAGCCTAGGAAATCCTAGCTTTAGCAATTTACAACCAGTATAAGCCATAGTATAGGACTGGAATTTTGATTGAAAATGTTAGATGCCTAGATATTTTGGGTAAAAGAAATATAAAACAAAGATTTGGATCATGCATAAAGCAAAGGCATCCTATTAGTCAGTAATAATACCTTTCTACAAGACCTATAGGCTTCTGATTTATTGATTAAAAATACCCTCTTTTATTTATTTATTTTTTCAATACTGGGGATCAAACTCATGCCCCGCACTTGCCAGGCAGGCGCTTATGCCACTCAGCTAAACCCCTGGCCCAAGAATACCCCCTTTTAAATGGAAAAGTGGTGCTAAAATCAATAGTTTTAGTTTGTGCATCTGTTTTGTTTGGCAAATTAAAGAGTGGCCTACTCTCTAGGCCTCCCCAATTTAATTCTCAAGTTAATGAGTTCTGAGAACTGGGGGCTTGGAGCAGAGGCCCAGCTTCTGAGCGCTTTCCAGTTACTTCTGGATTGGTCCATGGTCCCTTTGTGAGAATTCGAGATCTAGTGTTGCCACCCTAAGATCCACCTTTGCTACTTTAGTGAGCCCTAAAATATTTACTGTAACCTAAAAGATGTAACAAGAGCAAAAAATGGAGGTGGGGATGAGGGGCATAATTTACAATCTGAAATTGTTTTCGTTTTTTCATGTTGTCTCTTTTGTCTGTCTGTATATGCTTTTGTGTGTGCATGTGTGGATGTGGGTGTGTGTGGTACTGGGGACTGAACCAAGGCCTTGCACATGGTAGGCAGCTGTTCTATCACTGAGCCATAACCCTAGCCCTTTTAAATCTTTTTATTTTGAGGTAGGGTCTTGTAAATTGCCCAGGCTAGCTTCAGACTTGCAGTCTTCCAGTCTCAGTTTTCCAAGAATCAGGCAGACACTCAAACTATATATGCATTTTGCATCCTTGCAGTTCCTTTGTGAACTGATGCATCTCGCTGTCTTAATACCTTTCCATCTTAGATTTGACTATTTCTGTTTAAGTGGCCACATAATATTCTCTTATCATGCACCTGACACAATTGGTTAAATGCTTCCTTAGGATCATTTCCAGTTATTGCATCTTCCTGAATGATGTGCTCACCATGGTGGTTTTGCCTCTCTGCTGTGAGCTAAGGGGGCCCTGAGAAATGCTCCTAGAATACACTTGGTTGGAGTGGAGTTCGTAGGGAAAAGACAGTGACTCAAAACAAGGCTGAACTCTAACCAGGCAGTTGGACCAGTTTATATTCCACTGCAGCACTGGTGTGTATGACACACTGCACTGAACTGGAACTGCTTTGCCGCTATGAGGAGTAACATGAAGGGATAGCTGTGTCCTTGCCATCACACACATACCCTTCTCAGGACGGCTGCCTTGGAAACGGCCTGACAGCCCTGCTTTCTGCCCTCTCCTCCTCCACTGTCCTCCTTGAGCGCATGACATCATTCAGGACATGACAACGACTGAAAAACTGTCTTAGGGAGGCCTTCAATTAATGGTGGCGTGTGCATTCCATGGGACACATGTAGTCATTCAAAGGGGTAATCATGAAACCCCAAAGTCAGGAAAACGGCAACCAAGCAAAACAAAGTAACTTCCATATTAGAAATGCAACAAATGCAAAAAGCCACCTCCCCCTCCAAGTCATTGCTGTCCCCTTTGCTGGGAAGCTTTTCTACCCAGATTTTCACATGGCTCACTGTCTTAGTCACTTCCTGTTGTTAGACACAATACGCAGACCCGCAACTTAAAGGAAGAGAGGTTTATTTTCACAGTTTAGATTGTGGTCAGCTGGCTCCAAGGCACAAATGGCACGGTGGAAGGGCCTGTGCTGAGGATGCTGCTTAGCCCTTAGCAGCCAGAAAGCAGAGAGAACAGAGGAGCCAGGGAGGGAGATGCAGACTTCCAGGTCACACACCCAGTGACCTCCCTCTTCTGAGCAGACCCCTGCTTTCTTACAGCACATTCAGCTATGAATTCATCACCAGCATGATCCAGTCACCTTCCAAAAGCCCAATCTCTGAACACTTGAGACTTTCAGGGGACATTCTGCATCTAAGCCATCAATCACACTGTGCTGGCTGCATCCCTCAGGTCTTGGCTCATGGGGGTTTTCCATCACCAACCTATAATGATGCAGACACCAAACCGGGGGTTGCACAATTCAGCTCAGTACTGATGATAGTTACATTTGTCTCAAGTCCTACAGGTAGAAAGTCCAGTTACACATGCGTGTCCCATCTCAAGTGAGAACTCCAGTGGGGTACCCACATACTCCTCTCTAGTGTGATAATTTTCAAGAAGAACTCATAATTCAGGAAAACACTGTGCTTACAGGCAGCTGTTTATCATAATGGATACAACTCAGGGACAGCTAGGTGGAAGAGGTGCACAGAGTGAGGCAGGGAACATCGAGCTTCCACACCTGCCCACCCCCAAGCGTCTCATTGTGCTCACCACCCAGGAAGCCCTCCAGATTGTCACTTCAGGGGCGCTGTGGTGATTCCTTACCCACACATGAGTAATGAAATCACTGGCCTCTGCCCACCCAGGAACTCGGGATGTAACTGAAATTTTGAGCTCCCTGATCCTGATGACCACCCTCATCCTAAAGCTGTCCCTAGTCATCTCCTGAGCATACAAAGATAATCTTGACACACAGATCCCAAAGATTTTAGGGGTCATGTGCCAGGATCCAGAACAAAGACCAAATATTCAGTACACTGCACCTTATGTGTGTCATTTTGTAGAGTCCTGTCCTGATCATTCTAAACCCATTATGTCACCCAGATTAGATGCTGCCTTGCATGTGTGTATATCTCACAGACTCTTCTCCCAGCTAGAAAGTAAGCTCCAGAAGACCAGGGCAGGTGCACTGTGCTCAATGTAAGCACCTGGCACCTAGCCTGTGTGCAGTCAGCATCTGATGAGTGGGGCGTGACTCACAGTGCTGAGGGCTGTAACCTGCATTCACTCCCTGGCCATGATCCCTTCCTCTGCCTCTTCTCTCTCCCCAGGTGAACCAGAACAGCACCTCCTCCCACATAGGAAACTCATGATTTCCAGGTAGGCCTGCCCACTGGGGGCTCTTGCTGCTTCTGAGCCTGGGCATCGCCTTTCCAAATGCCTGTCCTTCAGGAGCCTGCCTGGGGACAAGTGTCCACCAAGGTGGGCTGACCCAGCCCCATCAGAGGTTTCCATGGTGACAAGCTGGGGAGCTATTTATGGAATGGAGGCTTAGTCTCCTAGTTCTGGATCAGGGATGGGGGCAGCGATTGATGCTGAATCAACAAGGTTTGTCCAGACAGCAGGAGGGGGCCAGAAGGCCCACTGGTGGGGATTCTGAGAGCATTTCTGCACAGAGTGCTGCCGCCAACCCGGCTTCTATAATGAGCATCAGGTCTGGCTCAAAGCAATTAATGTTCCAATAATAGTTGCAGGCAGTTCTATTCTAAGAATAATAACCACGGCATCAGGCCAGGTACTCATCTGTGTTCCTCACTTAACTCTCAACACAGTCCTGTGATTCTACAGAGGAGTAAGCCAAAGCACGGAGTGGGCCTTTAACTTCAAAGCTACACAGCCACCAGGCAGCAGAATTCCTCTAAGAGTCATCTCCCCCAGAGTTTGATTTTAATGAATTATTTTTTAAGTGCATGTTAACCCTTCCATGTTTAAAAAGAAGTAAGAAAAGGAGGGCTGGGGATTTAGCTCAGCAGTGTAAGTACCTGCCTGGCAAGCGCAAGGTCTCAAGTTCAATCCCTGGTACCAAAAAGAAGTAATAAAGGGATTTTGAACTTGGAACTCCTAAGATAACAGAACTCCCGTTTTAATACCTCTCAGCCTCTGTTTTCTACTCCTGGAGACAGGGATGCCTGAGTCTCAGGGGAAATGTCTGCAGGCTTCTGGGTACCCATTCCAAGGGGGTAACACCTCTAGTTGAACGTTTATATGCTTTCATCTTGGTGTCCTCAGTCTTGAAGGTGAGATAGGTTATATAGTGCCCCCCTCCGAAGGTGCGGAAAGGATGCAGGGGCTGGGCCAAGTGGAAATGCTCAGGCCTGGAAAGTGGGAGGCACTGCCGTGACTTGGGCACTGCGGTTAAGGGTAAAGTGAGTGAGCCTAAGTCCTCAGTCGGATCAGGCTTAGGGGAACTGAGGGAACCCCTCAGAGGACACAGGTCAGGAACCATCTGTACTTTCCTTCTAGATTTGTTTGCTTATCTGTTTATTTGATGCTGAGGATGGAACCTGGGGCCTGTGTGCACGTTATGCAAGTGCTCTGCCACTCAGCTGCACCCCAGTCCTCCCATAATTTTAAAACGAAGCAGGGCTGCTAGCCTGGGCTGGTTTTAATATCCTCATCCTATTTTTAATATAATTAACATACTCATTAGCTTTTCTTTAAATACTTTTCAGGCTGGGGACAGCAGCCATTATCAGGGCTCCCATCTTGAGTTGTGCTGAGACCCTAGAGTTCTGTTTAATTCCACAAAAGACCCCTCACTTTGAGAATGCATGTTGTCCAATTTTCTCCCTAACTGTATTCCTCTCACTCACTTTCTGCAAATCCATGACTGAACACTTGGCCCTTCTCATTTATAAAACCAGATTTACTCCTTGATTCAGTTCAATGTAGATGCCATCTACACAGTGAAGACGCAAACCCCTGACACAGAGCTGCCCCTGGGTAGATGCTAATCATTCTTTTTCCTCCAAAACTTCATTGGCATCAGCCCCATAACCACTGCCATTTGCGCCTTATAAATAACTAAAGTGCATCTTTGAAGGTCAGATGGATGCAGGCTGAGAGGTGGGTAAGAACCCCAGGGATATTTTTAAAATTGGCCATCTGGGATGCAACCGTAAATCCTTGCATGCTTATGGGAATGGATACGACTATCTGTTCTACAATCACATATAAGTATGAAAGCTCTATTTCAGAGATGTTAATCCAGGCCTAATGCAGTCTCCCCTCTTTCAGATCTCTGCAAATGGCTTTCTTGCCAAGAAGAGGAAAAGCCACGTTCCAGTGGAAATCAGGCCTCTAATCCAAGCATATTGCTTGCTATTAATTGCCAAAACAGAACTGCTAATGAGGAATGTATTTGCATATGTGTGCAAAAGCTGAATCATTGAAAATGAACCTTGAGACTCTCTTTGGACATTCCCAGCTAGAGAGCAAAGAGTGTGAAAAGAAGTCCGGTTTTTGAAACCTAGGTATTTCATATTTTTCCCCTCAAGAACTTTTTTAAAGAAGTGGATTTGCCATCTCCTTAATTTGCAGGACCGCCTTGGTGGCTTTGTTTGCTGAGACAAGGCCCACAACCTGTGCCTCGCCTGTTGACCCTTACTTTGAATTCAAAGAATCTATTTAAAAATCTTAATATATGAGACTTTCTTTGATTTCTCCACGATTCTATTCAGTTTAACAGAGATAAAGAAATTATTTGAATAAAGTGAACAGAGGCTCATTTGTCTGTGCCTTTCTTTCCTGAGTTGGGTTGTTTTGCTACAGCTGAACTCCTCTGTCTGGAGTCCCCAAGGCCATTCTCAGGTTTGGTGATCACTAGGTCCCAGAACACAAGAGTGTCACTGGCTCCCCTCGGTGCTTGCTCCAGGGAGAACAGAAATTAGAACTGAAGCAGCAGTACACTCTTACAAGCAAAGTTTTCACTGGAAAGTAAAAGGAAATGGGAAGGGACTTCAGCTTGAGTAGCTGAAGGAGCCACAGCTCTGACAAGGTCAGGCTGGCCCTTATCAAGGGAGAGAAGCAGTTTTATGGGGCACTGAAGTAGCCCTGGGTCAGATTGATCATTATCTGAATCTAGTTTTGCAGAAGCCCTAATGGCCGGAGGGGGCATCTGGTTCCCAAAAGACAATTGCTTCTGCTTTAGGGGACCGAGGTCTCAGTGTTTCTGTGGCTCTGCTATAATCCAACGTGCCTTCAGTTTTGGGAAATGGCTAGAGGCTTCTAGGTACCCATTCCAAGAGATAAAACCTTCAGTAGAATGTTTGTAAATTTTTTCACCTGGGTGTCTTCAGTCTTGAAGGAGGATGAGATAGTGTATATAAATTTAGGGCTAATAAACCTTATGTTATCTATTTTTATACACGTGTTCAGATGTCCCTTAAGTGAGCAGCATGGCTGAGCAGGGATCTGACCCAAAGCTTTAAGGATAAAAGACACAAAATAAAGGCAGTGGTGTCAAGCTTTATCCAGTTTTCAGTTTTACCCATTAGGCACACAGTGAAGAGTTACTGGATTTTCTTTTTTCAAAACCAACTGTTACTGGGACAAAATACCCCACAGCATCAACCTAAATGAGAGGTGTCTTATGGCTCATGGTTTTTAGAGGATTCAGTCCATAGTTGTCTGGCTCCAGGCTGAAAGGGTCTGACAGAGGAAAGCCTTTCAAGTCATGGCAGCCAGGAAGCAGAGAGTAGGGAAGAACCAGGGGAGGAGACGCACCCTTCCAGTCACACCCCCCAGTGATCCCTCTTCCA
This sequence comes from Cavia porcellus, assembly GCF_034190915.1. Classification (NCBI taxonomy): domain Eukaryota; kingdom Metazoa; phylum Chordata; class Mammalia; order Rodentia; family Caviidae; genus Cavia; species Cavia porcellus. The sequence continues at coordinate 27,553,995 of NW_026947499.1, forward strand.
GACAGACACATCCAGCTATCACCCACCAATGAATGGATCCACTGAGAATGGAATGTCCCTGTGATCCAGTTGCCATCCAAAAGCCCAATTTCTGAGCACACAAGGCTTTAGGGGATTTGCTGGACCCAAACCATAGCAAGCTGTTAATTCTCAGACAACCTCAGAGGTTAACACGAATCATGCTTTTAATGAGTAATAGGTTAAGGACCTGGGAGTTCGTTGATCCTTGTCCCTCTGAAATGATTCCAAGAGTTTTATTTTCTCATCTAGTTTATTCAGGGACCTAGATGCCCAGGAAGCCTTGCTTTCGTAATGCACCTGGGTTTTTGCTTTGTTTTGTAGTACTAAGGACTGATCTCAGGGCCTTCATACTCAGCCACATCCCCAGACCTTTGTTTTTTGCACTGAGACAGAGTGGCACTAAGTGACTAAGTCTGGGCTCGAATTTGTAATCCTTCCTCAGCCTCCCTAAGTGCTGGGATTACAGGCTTGCACCACCACACCCAGCAGATGCACCTAGTTTTTGAGGTCAATAGCAATGTTGGACAGAGTGAGGGGGTGGGTAGGAAGAACACATACTGTAGGCTCGGGAGTGTACCTGACCTTTGGCCTCATGGATGTCTCTGAACTATCTCAAGAGTAGCTGTTAGGTTTATGGTTACAGCATATACAACGAAGGGATACAAACCCAAATCAGAAAGTTCACGGAGCAGAATCCAGAAGACCTGGCTAAAGCTATCGTGGAGTCTCAAGCCACTTGCTTTTTCCTCTCTGCACAAATGTGTGACAAAACAAATGTAGAATTTTGAGCCAGAAGCTCAACTAAACCTTGACATTTATGATTTTTGTTAGAGGTCAGTTACACAGGCCTGGAGCAAACGTGACTGACCTTATGTAGTCACCAGTCCCTCCCTCCAGTGGCCAGTGTATCACAGTGCGGCCCAAAGCTCCCATCATGATCACATTATTAGTGCCAACTTCTGGCCTGGTGAGGCCCTGAGCCCGAAGTTATCAGAACAGTGCTGTCAGGGAGAATCATCTGGGGGCCTAAAGCCCAGGAACTTGTCCAGGGCTAGTTCTTTCTTTGAAATGTCCAGTCTTGCTGAGTTAACTCTTTACTGAACAGGTCTTACCTGCTAAGGAATCAACTGGGCCTAAAGAACTTTGTGTCTCTAAGAGTTAAGGTGTTTATCCACACAGTCTTGCCTTACACCCTTCTAGCTCACAATAATGCGTGAGATTTTGGGAAAGCAGTGACTTACAGTGATTCAGAGCAGGGGTTTTGGGGTCAGGCTAACCTTTCCAGCTGAGTGGGCTGTGGCTCTGTGTCTTCAACTGTAAATTAGGATATTAAAACGTCCTGGGTTATTGGCAGTGGCTAACAGATAACACTGGCAGAGGTGCCTGGGATGTGATGAGCCCCAGGAAGGGCAGCTCTTGTCACCCCTTGCTGTGAGACTGCAATAGAAGGGTAATCAGACTTTTGGGAGTATGAGACACTTTTTGTTCATTTGCTCTGTGATTATTTGTCAATCTCCTCACTTTACCAAGTGCGACACTTGTCTCCTCTGAGAATCTGGTGACAGTCGTGCATCCCACTACCCTGCCCCTCAGATTTATGACTGGATCTAGGAATTTATAGCTTTTGGAAGAAGCCCTTGCATGAAGACACTGGATATTAGTAGAACTGCCTGGAAGAATATTAAAACAAGTCTTCAGGGAGAAAGGAACAGATTCTGTTTCTCTCCTCATCCAGTGGAATTGGGTCTTGTCCTCTGGAAAGAAAAAAAGTCATTTCCTCTTGGCTGATTCCACCCGCAGAGTTTGATTAAGATCACTACATGAATACATTATCAAATATTAAGCACTCACAAGAATTTATAGTAGGAACACAGGAGGTCCCCTTTGTTCAGCCTCTCAGCATTTCCTTTCTCCCTTAGTGCTTCCAGACTTCCAGAATTTTCCTAAAATGTCCATCATAAAAATACCCTCCACAGAGCCCTCTACTTCCATGGCTCCTATATCTGCAGATTCAACTGAGATGATTTTTTTAAAAACTGCCTCTCATAAAAAAGCTGCCTCTTTATTAAATGTGGAGTTTTTCTTGTCATTCAGTAGTCTCTGAATAATACCATGTAACAACTATTTACATGGAATTTCCATGGTATTAGGTATTGTAAGTCATTTAGAGATTATTTAAAATATCCAGGAGGATATATGTAGCTTCTATGGAGATGCTACACCATTTTATATAAGTGGCTTGAACATCCGCTGATTTTGGTATCCAAGGGGATCCTGGAACCAATTCCCCCATCAACACAAAGAGATGACTACATTTAAATATAATCTTGTGCTGAGGATGTGGTTCAGGTAGGGTTCTTGACTAACATGTATGAGATCCTGGTTTTGTCTCCCCTAGCGTGGGGGAAATATATATACTCTGAAAGATTCATAAAATACACCACTTTGAGAGGTTACCCTAAAATGTACTTTAGCAAATTGCTCTGTAGGGGTTTCCATGTGAACACATGCTGTGTAAAAAACACCACCCTGAATTCTAGGTCAAACCATCTTTTTGGATCAACCCACTTTTGCTGCACCCTTGTTCATGTCGAGCGTCCCCACTATCAGTAAAGCTACGATGGATAATACTGTAAATCCCCTTCTGGGCTACACTCTGGGATGTGTCTCCCTACAATGAGAAGTAGCATTGCTGAGGAGTAAAGCATGCGTATTGGTGCATATTAGTGCATATTAGTGTGAAGCCAGAATCTCCCAGAGCCTTTACTGGGGATGCTTTGGGGCAGTGAGGTAACCATCCTTGTGCCCTGGCCCATCTGTGGTCCAGCTTGGGCACCATGCATCACCTCTGCTGTCTCTTTAAATTGCCATATATGAAAACATTGCACTCTGTCCTCTTGGTGCTGTTGTGATGCATAATCAGATTTGGAGTCAGGGAAAACAGGCATCACATCTCGGGTAACAGCTCTGGGAAGTGAATCCTTTTTTCTAAATTCAGTGTTCCTTTTTGTAAAACATGGGTTAATAGATACAAACTGTACAGATCTCGTGGAATGGTTTGGGAATCAGATATGCAAACATGATCCAGTTGAGTGTAGCTAAATAATGAAGATTTAAAGTCCCCGTGACGGAGTCTTGATAAATGACTATGATTATTATTATTACTGTTCTGAAGGAAGGAATGGGTAGCGACAGACTATCCATGTCCTCTCATTTATCCTTTATCCTGCCAGCGACTGGCCAGCTAGAGTCATGGCTGGTGGCTATAGACCTCCGCTTCACATGTGGCAAATATTCAGATCTCCATTCTCGTTACCAGCTGCCACCCTGCCTGAGCTATCAAGTCCTCCAAAGGTCTTAGCAAATTTCCACTTTCAAAGTCTCTTCCTTAAGTCTACCCAAAGGGTGAGTTACTGCCCCTCCAAGGTAAGGGATGGACAGTTGAGAAAATTATGAACACAGGAAGCTCATGGTCACCGCTGATTGGATAACAAAGGACATGCAGTCTCAGGCCTGTCATTCCACCTCTTCCTGCTTAACCAACCAGCCCATAGCTGAGTGACCCAAAGCCTTTTATTGTTAAATTTCTAAGTTCCGTAGGCAAACTAGAAGGAGGTAGGTGGTTCTCTATACAAATGTGGGTCAGGACATCTACCATCCAAAGGCTTCTTTATTCACCTCTAGTGACTGGGCTGGCCACATCACTGATCAGGGCCCACAGAGGCTCCCCCAAAGAGGAAATGGAACCTCAACTCACCCGACTCACAGAGTGATTCACTGATCTACATCACAGAAAGAACTGCAAGACATGTCAGTGAGAAGCTAGAAATATTTATGAGGCAGAAAGAAGTCTGCATGCAGAAGGGAGTGCAGGGACTCCCAGAGTGAGCTTCTGAGATAGCTCCGGTGAATCTCGCCTCCAATGCCCATGATTTCCACAATATTGTTGTTCTTCCCACACTTGGGAGGGGAGTGCCAGATTATAGAATATATTTAATCTGACTGTCATATAAGACAATGAATATTTTTTAGTATTTTGTAGCACTGTTCATTTTGCCTGAAATCTCCATTTAATTGGGCAGATTTTTTTTTTTTTTGCTAAACCTGGCAGATAGGCTGTAACCAATAAGATATTCCAGAAATGACACTGTGATTCTAAGACTCGGTGGTAAAAGACTTTGTGATGTCTTTCTTGTTGGTCTCAGGTCACTCATTCCAAAGGAAGACAGTCCTCTGGCCCTGAATCAAGGCTGGCAGCTTCCTGACGCTGCTGGGTTCAAGCAGGAGCCTAAAGAGATGTTATTTTGGTCTGTTAGCCATTTCAGAACTTGGGCAATGAAATGGTCAATTCATTAGAAAGAAACAGCTTGAAGCAACCCCTGGCTCCCGGTGAGCAGCTGTGAGTGTGGCAGGCTCCAGTGGCCCAGGACAGGAGCCACTGACGTATACTGGGACCCACGCCATGCTGGACCTGGAGTGCCGGGAAATCAAGCAGCCCCTCCCCCTCTGCCTGTTTTGTTTTGTTGAACTTCAATACACATGAAAGTATGGACAGCTAATTTGAAGAGAACAAGAAACTCTATAACAGCCGTTAGTTACTTCCCTATTGTCTGGTTTTGACGACCTATATCACCTTCTTCATTCTGTTCAGATCAGTTTTATACTATGTTGTTTGGTATGAATTCTCTGTATGCGAAGACATAGACAACTATTTAGAAAAAAAGAGACAATATGATAGTGAAGATCTCAGGTCATCTAGCTTTAAAATTTATATCTCTTACATTGCTCTCTTACACCCTATTTTGTTCTGTTTTGTTGTGTTTAATTTTACCCCCTTTAAAATAAAAAAAAGGGAGCCAGTCCTACACCACTAGATGCTCAGCAGCCCTATGTTCACGGGAAGAATGTTCACATGGCAGAAATCAAGCCTGCCACTGATCAGTGCCATCTTGGTGCTTAAACACCTTGGAAGTGGATTCCTCATCCCTGGTCTAGCCTCAGGATGACTGCAACACCATGTAAACCCTGAGTTAGAACTATCCAGCATCTGGGCGTGGTGGCTCATACCTGTAATCCCAGCACTCAGGAGGCTGAGGCAGGAGGATCATTGCGAGTTTGAGACCAGTCTGGGCTACAAAGTGAGCTCTAGGCCAATCTGAACTGCATAGAGAGACCCCATCTCAAAAAAGACACACACACACACAAAAGAACTACCTAGCAAAGTTTCTCTCCAATTATTATCCAAAGAAGTTGTAGAAGATATTTATTGCTGTTTTAGGATGCTAAGTTTGGGGCTCACTTTTATACTACAATAGATAACATACTTATTCAATATTTGTTAACAAGTGAATGAATGAATAAATGCAGCTGTGGCTCCTAATTGTACCTGTGTGCTGCTTTACAGACAACACCAAAGTCTGTGGAAGCTCACATCCTAGCTTTCTATATAAGGACAAAGTTCTCACAAGTTCTTAAATGATAAAGTAGAGGCCATATGTAAGAAACATTCAGAAGGGAATCAAATTTGCTAATCCCAGCTGATCTGGATTTTTAATTCTGCCAAGTTTAGGACACCATATATATTTTTATAACAAAATTTAAAATAAGAATGAGCCATGTGCAACTGCATAATGTCACTGTCCTAGAAAAAGTACATGTGCTAGACGTTAAATATATCAGCTTTGAAATGCCACTTAAGGATTGTTTCTATGGCACCAACCTATTTAAAGTTGAAACTGAGCAAGGGTCCCTCTTTTCTCCCCAAAATCTTTAGAGAAAATGTGGAAACTGCTGTGTGCCATAGGCTTCATAAGGCAGTGCTTAGGGGTGTGAACTGTAGGCTGGTAAATGCAAACCACGTTAGAAGGTTGAGGAATTAGAGAGATGATGTGACCCTGGAAGCATGAAAGCCACTCGTAAGTATTAGCTCAACCAGGTAAACAGCCATGATGTGGGATCCTATGTGTGCTGTTGCCAAGAAACACCAGCCTAAAGTCTGAGTCCTGGGTTCCAGATTCAGCTCTGTCCTTGAACTCACTGTGTAGCCCTGACCCTTCCACTCTGCTGGAATCTCCCATTTTACTGCTTCTCTGAAAGGACATATGAGGACCAACGAGTCCCCACCACCGCCACCAGACTTCTTCCAGTCTCTTGCTTGGCACGTCCTCTTGGGGAGTCCATATGTCTAGGTGCCTCATGGCAATCTAGACAGGGGCCCAGATGTCCCCAAGGCAAAGGTTTTCCGGAGAAGCAGTGGACAATTAGGATGGATACAAGACACTGAATTTAGAGCCAAAACCCCAGGCTCTAGTTTCTTTCCCGAGTACATGTTATGTGTTAGGCTTTTTTCTCCTTGTTTTTCCATGGTTTGGGCAATAGACGTAGAAACCCACTGATCTGTTAGGCTGAGAGACTTCTATGGAGCAGTATGCATTTTGGGTTTTTAAATGAAAATAGCCAAAACCTTTTAGTAAGTGCTTATCATACCAGGAGCCTTCCATGCATTAACTATCACTATTTTGTGTATGTCCTGGGGGTGTTTTGAAGCACTTTCTCTTAGAACAGTACTGTCATTATCCACATTTTACCTAAGATACAGGAAGGTAAAGTAACCTGCCCCAGGTCGAACATCTAGGAGCAGCAAAATAAGACTGAGATCCTTAAAATTTTCATTCAAGAGCATTCAGTTTTAAAAAATATAAAAGTTATAAGTAATTTGAGAAACATTTTGCCTTCGGTCATGTAAGATTAAGTTACCTGTTTGAAGCTCTACCACCTCCAAATACCTTGGTACTTCCAATAAACAAACACAATCTCTGATGTAACCAACAAATAAACATTAAAATCAAGAAATGAGCACAGACAACACACCACTATCATGGGTTTCCAGACCTCATTTAAATTTTCCAGCTGTCCTGAAAATTGCCTTATTTTTAGTTTTTGTTATACTGGGGATTGAACCTAAGCCCTTGTGCATGTTAGGCAAGTGCTATAGCACTGATCTACATTCCCTAACCCTCCAAAGTTTTATTTTGAGACAGGATCTTGCTAAACTGCATAGGCTGACCTTCAAGTTACAATTCTCTTGGTTTAGCCTCTTGAGAAGTTAGCATTATAGGCTTGCACCATGGTGCTGGCTCCAAAAATTGTCTTTTTTGCAAAAGATCCATGGAAGAAACCACGTATTATCATGTAGTTGCTATGTCTCTGCAGCCTTCAGTCAGAAACAGTTGTAGGTTTTTCCTTGACGTTCATGACCTTGATACTTTTTGAGATTATAACCCAGTTGCGCTACAAAATGTGCCTTTATTTAGTTTTGCTTGATATATTCTCCTAATTAGATTCAGGTTCTGCATCTTTGGCAGGAATGTCATAGGAGTGCTGCAGTGATCTTCTCAGGACATAATATCAAGTTGCATATGACTTGACTTTGTCCTATTCCTGACAATTTGCACTCTGCTCTCTTGATCAGAGCCGGCACTCTGAATCATTCCACAACAGTCTGCAAAGTTCCCTTCTACAAAGGCCAAGTGCATTTGGTGCCACAAACCCACTAACATTAGTCTCTCATGATCAAAGTAACTTCAACTTCATAAAGTCTGGTAAGCCATAAGCATAGTGTCAGAAGAGCTAAGCTTCCTTATACTGTATTTTTGGCTCTGGACTGTAAACGTAAATATATATAGTTTGAGATCCAGGCCCAAAGCACTATCTTTTTCCTTTGTTTCCTTCATTCTGCTTCCTGGCAAACCTTGTACTATTTATTAGACTCTCTACCCGGGCCTTGGATATCTGTTATGCTAAAATCCCAGGCTCTAGTTTCTTTCCTGAGAACACTTTATGTGTCAGGCACAGAGACTCCACATGTCACTGGGGATATAGAAACCATTTAGTCATACTCCCCACTCCTAAAAGAACCCATGTTTATCTGGCTTCACAAACACGTTTAATTCATAACAACCATGGTAGAAAATAGCTTTGTACACAAGTACCTCTTGGAGTTTTTCATCACATGATGGAGAAAGAAAAACAGAGGAAAAACAAAAACCAACAACCCTCCCTCTAAAAAAGCAAAAATTACCAACATGTCCATAGCGCCTACTGTGTGCTGTCTACTGTCTTTATTGTCCACAAGTTTCACATATTGTATCCTCTACCATCTTACAGAGGAGAAGACAGGCTCAGAAAGATGTAATGCCTTGCTCCAGGTCTTCAGCTTGTACATGGCAGAGTCAAGATCACAACTCTAGTGCCAGGCTGCTCTTAATTTCTTTTTTCTTTTCTTTTCTTTTTCTTTTTGTCTTTTTGAAACAGGGTCTCTCTATGCAGTTCAGGCTGGCCTTAAGCTCACTTTGTAGCCCAGGCTGGTCTTGAACTTGCAATGATCCTCCTGCCTCAGCCTCCTGAGTGCTGCGATTACAGGCATGAGCCACCGCGCCCGGCTTGCTGCTCTTAATTTCCACGGAGAGCCCCAGAGCCGTTGAAGGATCCCTGGAAGGGCTAGTCTCTGTTTTTCCTTTCACCCCTCAGGCCTACTATACACTCAGCACATTTTAATTACATCACTAGGTGAATCTATTTACATAATAGATGGAAAGGAAGACAATGAAAATGTGTCTTGGAGTGAACACTTGGGAACTCTATAGAATTTCCCCACTCCTGCCTAAGAGTCTCTCGCCATCCCCTGCACAAGACGACTGCTCTGTTCCCACGCCGGTGCTTATACTGAGAGAGCCAAAGATAGTGGACACACACTCTCATTTGAACGCCATGAGTCAGGTTCCCTACTCTCGCGGTTATCCCTCAAAACCATTTTAGCAATTAGTTCATACGTCCATTTCACAGATTTAAAAGTCACAGCCTAGAAAAGGAGTCTCTTTGCCCTAGGTGGCTCAAGAACTTCCTTAATAGGATCACAGGATGGGGATTGCAGCAAAAAACAGAAGCGGCATGCAGGCCGATAGAGCTGGGAACTCACTCCCCGGCTACGTGCAGCCTCGCAAGCCCACTTTTCATTTTTACTCTCTCAACCGTCCCCTCTAGCACAAATTCGCCTAGGCGGGACGTCGCTGCCATGGCAACCAGAGGTCATATGCGCCGTCAATGCGTCACTTCCTGCGCGCCAGCCCTGGAAACTTCCGGGTCTCGGCCGCAGTTGTGGATGTCTTCGCGTGAGGCGTGTGAGGTCCTTGGAGATACCCTGGATCCCGTGAGGAAGTGAGCGGAGCAGGCGAGTGGAGGGAGAGCGGGGAGGGCCAGAACGGGTGTCTGCGGGATTCGGTGTGGATTCCACTTCCCAGGCAGGTCTGTCGGGGTGGAAAGGAGCGGTGCTGCTCAGGGTCGCTGGGCGTCCCTACCTACGCCGAGTTAGGAACTTAGTCTGCTTGGAAGTGTAGACAGCAGGGTCGAGTGAAGTCCAGGTCCTGACTTCAAGCGCTAATGATTTCGAGCCTTTCCTGCTTTACAGGTTAGGGCACGGTACTTCCTTTCCTTGGTTTTCGTGGGTTTTTTGTTTGTTTGTTTTTGTTTTTGTTTTTTTTTTGTAATCCGAAGCATGGAAATGTTAGTAGTAGCCATCTCATACAAGTGTCTTGTATTTAGCATCTACTGTGGGGGCTATGATTCACGACTACTCGAGGATTTTTACCATGCTTTGTGCCTAAAGCGGCAGCGCAGTATTTAATCCTATGCAACAGGGTCCCCTGCCTCCTTTGAGAATATTTCCTACCTGTGCAGTCCTGGATAAGGGTGAAACTGGGTGCCTCTAACCGCTGCCCCATGAGGAGTTAGGAAAACATTCTTACAGTTGACTGGAGTTTGACACTCCCTGGAGGCTGCTTGTAGCAAGATTAGAGCAGAAATGTGTTACTTTGTAAGATATCTACACACTCGGCCTTTCATGTGTATTTGATACTCAGTTTTACGGATTATGTGTGGAGTTGGGATTTGAACCCAGACTGGCATTTGAACCCAGACTGTGATTATGCTGTACCTGATTTCAAAAGTCTCACAAGCATTCTGAGGTTGACTTAGTCATTGATCCAATTTAAGGAGACAGCCAAGTCTCATCTCCTAGCTCTAATGAGGTAAATTTATTCCAAACCAGAGAGGTGTAAAGTTAAAAAAAAAAAAACAAAGAAAGTGTTCTTAATTACTACAGACTTTCAGCTCATCTAAAGATATTTTTGTTTTTGGAGAAAAACCAAGACTTATGCTCAAGAGTCACTGAGTTTCAGAAAGTGATATATTTCAGAAAACATTTTCTAAAATTCTTCTGGGACCACCAAGGGTGTTATAATTCTTTTCTCAATTAAAAACATATATATATATATATATATATTTGTCTTTTTGAGATAGGGTCTCTCTATGCAGTTCAGGCTGGCCTTGAGCTCACTTTGTAGCCCAGGCTGGTCTCGAACTCGAAACAATCCTCCTGCCTCAGCCTCCTGAGTGCTGGGATTACAGGCGTGAGCAACCACGCCTGGCTCTTAAAAATGTGTATTAAAATATGCGATCTAAGATGATGTTCACCCATTTTCTGAGGCAATAATGTAGAGACTGGCTTACATGGTTATTTTTCTGTGTGTGTGATATTTTTGACTTTTGTTAGGCTTAAGAAATAGTACATTTGAAGAAGTCTCTAGACAGTTGGAACTAGTCTTTTATCAGCATCAGTACTGATTGCTTTCTGAACTGTGGTTTTTACTGTCTACTCTGTTGAATGGTAACAGTAATTTTAATGAACATGTAGTTTGAAGAGGTGTTGAAGGCAGCAAGCCTCAAAGAACCCTCCTGTTGTTGCCCTGGGACTTCTCACAGACTGTACTCTTTTTGTCTCTTTAGTGACTGGCCATGTCATTGTCCCATCTGTACCGGGACGGGGAAGGCCACATGGATGATGACGATGATGAGAGGGAGAACTTTGAGATCACTGATTGGGATCTCCAGAATGAGTTCAACCCCAACCGGCAGCGCCATTGGCAAACCAAAGAAGAAGCCACTTACGGTGTGTGGGCAGAGCGTGACTCGGATGAGGAGAGGCCCAGCTTTGGAGGCAAACGGTATTGTGCAGTGGGGCTGCTTACTCTCGATTTATAAATGGTGGAGACACTCCCCTAAAAATATTTCTTTTCTTGTCTTACTGAATACCTTAGCTCTAACATCAGCTAGGAAAGCCCAGTTTTTCCTTCAGGCTGACATGCAGTTCTTTTACCAATTTGATCATCAGTCTGTATTTATTGAGGAACTACCAGGTACTAGGTCTTGTGCTGTGGACCCAGTCCTTGCCTTCCTAGAGCCGAGACTCCAGTGGATGGAGAATAGTATCAATTAGTAGCTCAGACAGTCTAACTTTGTAGCTGTAGTGTAGGACAAGAGGGACAGCACACATGTCTAAGAGTACATTCAGTCTGTTCTGAGAAGACAGAGATTTATCTGGAGAAGTGACTCAGGCTGACTAGGGTGGTAGGAGAGATGTGAGCGTGCAGAGGCCTTTGATGGAAAGCAGCAGAGTATCCACAAGGGCACAGGGGTGTTGCAGGCTGTAGTCAAGAGGGGAAGGTAATCTGTGAGGGCTTGTTGGTAGAGAGGGTGTGGTGTGGTGGGGGTGGGTCAGGGTTTGAGAAGACCTTCTGCAGCTGTGCAGGGAAGCCTGCAGCACAGAGAGGACAGAACTCTGAGAGGAAGCTGAGGCAGTGATCCCAGCAGAGTAGAGGTGGTAGCCTCTGGCCAGGATGGTGGGGGGGCAGTAAGGTTCAGGGCTCTTCCCCAGTGTGGAGCTCCACTTGGCCCATGCGCTCACCGATGTGTGCTCATGATTGTCACTTTTTCTCAATGGAGGCTGGCGGAGAAAGAGCATAAGAATGAGTTTTTACCCACAGGCTGTCTAAAAGCATCGGTGATAAGCGGACCGGTGATCTAGAATGGTGTAATCTTATGGTAATAAAAATAACCAACATACATTGCTGCTTATCTTTCCTGGGTACTTCACAGCCTGGTCTCATTTACCTTATGAGAAAGGTACCGTATTATTCCGACGTAGAGATTAAGAAATTGAGGCCAGAAGTGATATAGCTAGGTGGAACCAGAGCTGGCACTGGAACCTGGACCTCCAGGACCCTCAAATTGAGGCTCCTAACCACTAAGTTGTAATACATCTTTTAGGAAAAAGTTCCCTGAACTCTTGCTGCAGTGAGAATGTTTTATTAGTAGCCTGATCATTTTTATAAAGTATTACTTTATTTTGTATTATCCCAGGATTTTTCATGGTATTTGTTTCTTTCTATGCTCCTTTAACACACAGCTTTTGTTTTATACAAAAGCAAACTGAGAGTAATCACTTACTGTAGTTGCTGTGCTTGAAGAGTTCAGAGTTTATATCAGTAGGTTTCATGGAGTTACTGTCTTAGAGTATTTTTGCTTTCAAATAAATTTAATGAATATGAGATTCTCAATTTGATTAATATAACTGTTTATATATATATATATATATATATATATATATTTTTTTTTTTTTTTTTTTTTTTTTTTGTCTTTTTCATTTTTATCAGTACCGGGGAACTCATGACCGCCTGCTTGCAAGGCAGGTGCTTATGCTGCTGAGCTAAACCCCCAGCCCCATTTTTGTCTTTTTGAGACAGGGTCTCTCTGTGCAGTTCAGGCTGGCCTTGAGCTCAGTTTGTAGCCCAGGCTGGTCTCGAACTCACAACAGTCCTCCTGCCTCAGCCTCTCGAGTGCTGGGATTACAAGCGTGAGCCACCACGCCCGGCTAATATATTTTCATTCATATACTATTTCAACAAATGTTACTTGCAATTTTTATCTATCTGAATGTCTTTCTACTCCTTTCTGTTCTTTTGGAGTCATGCTAGGTAGTTCAGGCTGGCCTTGAACTCATGGCGATCCTCCTGCCTCAGCCTCCCAAGTGCTAGATTCCATGTGTATGCCACCAACTCAGCTCCTGTCTTTTTTTTTTTTTTTTTCAAATGCCTGAAATAGTATCCAAAAACAAATTATTTTTCAGGTAAAAAATGTAAAAGGAGCCGGGCACAGTGGCACACACCTATAATCCCAGCACTCTGAGAGGCTAAGGGAGGAGGATCACAAGTTTGAGCCCAGCCTGGGCAACTTAGCAAGTGTCTGAAGATGAAAAATGGGCTGGTTATATAGCTCAGTTGAAAGCCCTGGGCTCAATTTCCAGTACCACCGATGAATAAAGAAAGAAAAAGAAAGAAAGAAAGTTGTTTGTGATTATAGGAAGCCAAGTCTGTGCTTTTCTGATATTCTGGTATATAAATAAATGTGTCTCTTTTTAAAATTGGATACAGTGAGGTCCCCTTTAAGGAATATTCTAGTGAGAGAAATTTCTAGGATGGGAAAGTTCTTACTGCTGACATTTCATATCTGTGCCTGCAGGGCCCGGGACTACTCTGCTCCTGTCAACTTCATTAGTGCAGGGCTCAAGAAGGGGGCAGCTGAGGAGGCAGAACTGGAAGACTCCGATGACGAAGAGAAACCTGCTCCGCAGGAGGACTTCCCCAAGGATTTTGGACCCAAGAAGTTAAAAACGGTAGAGTCTTATGTCAGGATGCTCATTCAAATGATGTCCTTCAGAGGTCCCCGCGAGCCAAACATTCCTCGCAGTAAAGCAGCTCAGTGGTACCAGTCATGTGGGTTTCTCCTCATAGCAGTGTGTTTCTGTGTGGTTCTCTTTCCTGGCTTGCATCATGGATAGAATTTTAGTTCATATGACTCTTCATTGTGTTCCATATATGTCAGGACATTTTCTCATTGGCTAAGCTTTTTTAGATTTTTCTTTTCAATTTGTTAAGTGTTGGTTTTTCTTTTTTGCAGGGTGGCAATTTTAAGCCCAGCCAGAAAGGTTTTGCAGGAGGAACCAAGTCTTTCATGGACTTTGGTAGCTGGGAAAGACACACAAAGGGGATTGGACAGAAGCTTCTTCAAAAGATGGGCTACGTGCCTGGGCGGGGCCTTGGGAAGAATGCACAAGGTATGGCCACAGGGCCCTGGGGGTGTGCCCTGTGCAGGCTGGGCAGCGAGGAGAGGAGGGCAGCTGAGGGACAGTCACTTTTCTCTGCTCTTTCTCTTTCCAATGTCCTTAACTGCTCCTGGGTTTACCAGCACAGAACAGTTACAGTCCTCATCCACCTAACTTTCTGAAAACCAGGTCCAAATAAAGTGCTTGAGTGGGCGGAAAAGCATTTGGGTCTGAAATACTCAGGAGATAGCTGAACAAAGGGTTTGTTTTGGCCTGACCACCAGCGTTTCTAAAATAATGAATTGATTGTCCATGTTGTTAAATCAGTTTCACCTAAAAATGTAGGTTTTGGCTGGTGGTAGTTTAGCCGAATCATAGCTCCTCTGGGACCGCACGTGCTTTCACCTGGAAGCAGACTTCCCCAATCCTTGTCTTGTACTCTGGCCCATTTTATCATTCACATGATGAGCTTAAAATGGTGTCCACTTAAAATGGTGAATCCAAATAGAAATGAAAGCCTGCCTTTTGGACATAAATAACCTGAAGTCAACAAGCAGTCTGTGGTATCAGCAGCCAAAAGTTTCAGACCACACAGGATGTAAGCAGTGCTCTGAGTACAGAGCAGAGCACTCCTGAGGGGTAGGATGTTTTGTTTAAGGAGCAAGGAAATGTGATTTCATCATGTGGCTGTGATTTCATCGCATGGCTTGTTCACATATATGAGCTGATCTGATTTGAAATCCTTTTTTTTTTCTTTTGCTGAAATTGACCAGGCATCATTAACCCCATTGAAGCCAAACAGAGAAAGGGAAAAGGAGCTGTAGGGGCCTATGGCTCAGAGCGGACCACTCAGTCCCTTCAGGATTTCCCCGTGGTGGACTCAGAAGAGGAGGCTGAAGAGGTAACCGGAGGGCAGGAGCTGGGTGGGTGGAGTCCTGTGCCAATGAGATAGCTATCTGTTCATCCATTTATGCATCCTGTGTGTCTTCAGGTGTTTACTGCTCACAGTCTGTATACTAGATACTTGTCTGGAGGCTAAATGTGCACTGAAGGGTGAACAGAGAAGCTGTTAGATAGAACCAGACAGTGCACAAGTGACCACAATGTGCTTAGGATGGCAATGTGTGACAGGAAGTGCCTAGAGAGAAAAATCAGGTTGGAGAGAAGGGTACTGACCTATGTCTAATAACAGGGTGGAAAACCTTTTGAGGGTGGAACGTTTCGGTGAAGACCTCATGGAGGAGACAGTGCTAGCAATAGGGAGAGGCAAGAGGCAGAGGACAGTGGGTTAGAAGTGCCAAGTGTGAGAGTTACAGACCTTACAGGCTGCCGCTGTGGTAGGGGAATAGGCACAAGCCAGGGGAAGTGGTGTGTGCAGAGAGGCAGGCTGGCCTTCCAGCAAGGCTGGGAGGGCGTTTTCGGGTGCTCGGGTTTCTTCCCGTTGCTGCAGTGAGCTGTCAGTTGGCAGTGGTAGCTCTCAGCGGAGGCATTCTTCTGTGAGTCATGTGAGGGAAATCAGCATCCCATAAAGAAACATGTTACTCTTCTTGTCATTGATCTGCTCCTTTTCATGAGAAAAGAGGCGGTTGGTAATTTGGGGCTGACAGCTGAGTCAGGGGTTCTCAGACTTAGACGTGAACGGATGTCGGGTGTCAGGTGTGTAAGAGGAGCCTGCCTGTGAGATGCACCAGGCGCAAGACAGCATGGAGTAGTGGACAGTAAGGCACCAGCGAGGTGCAGCCCTCTGCTGCGTGATGGTTGCCATTTGAGAATGTGGGCTCAGCTTCCCCTGATGTTCTCATTTCCCCAAGTGGCCAGAAGTCCACACATTCTTTGAGGAAAAAAGTACAAAGGGTTAAACCTTTGTGAAGAAAATAACACGGCAGCCACAAAACCAACTTCTGAGGGCTGGACCACACATACCAGCCTTGATTTTACATCGCAGCGTGGAGAAGTCAGGCAAACCGACTGTAAAAGATACTTTTGCTTTGGGACTTAGGGCCTGTTCCTCATGATCTGTGAGAGCGTCATTAGATGGTTTCAATGTCTCGCTCGTACAGCTGTTCACAAAGAACCTAGTGTAGCTAGGCAGCAGCTGGTGGCCCTACCACTGTGAGAAGTGGCACATCCTGTGGGTACTGACTGTAACCCTCTGCTCCAGGAATTTCAGAAGGAGCTGAGCCAGTGGAGAAAAGACCCCAGCGGAAGCAAGAAGAAGCCCAAGTATTCATACAAGACTGTGGAAGAGTTGAAGGCGAAGGGCAGGATTAGCAAGAAGCTCACTGCTCCCCAGAAGGAGCTTGCTCAGGTCAAGGTATGGTGCTCTTGGGGACCTGGACCAGAATCTTCAAAAACACAAAAAAGCAACCCCCTACCCGAATAGACACTCAGTGCTTCCTAAGCTTGAGTCTTTGTATTATGCTTATTTTTATTATGCTTATTTTTTGGAGACAGGGTCTGGTTTTATAGTTAGAGCTAGTCTTGAACTTATGGCAGTCTTCCTGTCTCAGCCTCCCAAGTGCTGGGTTACAGGCATGTATCACTGTACCTGGCATGGGTTTTTAAATTAGGTGCTTCTGTTTCTCTTCTGTCCTTTTAAAAAAAAATTTTTTATTGGTACATTTTAAATATACATAATGGTAACATTTACCGTACAGAATTCATACCTGCACATGACATACCTTGCTGCCTTTTCCCCCCATTCTTTGCCCTCTGTTCAAACTCTCTTCTGCTTATTTACAAAAGCTTTGTTTTCATTCTTTTCCTCCAATCTTCTTTTTGACTTGTCACTCCTTTCCTTTTCTCCTCCCCCTATCTTTGGTCCCCTTCACATTTCAACATTTTGTTCCCATTTCTATTATACAGTACCAATTACACATTTTGGTCCTTATTTACAGTTTTGTTTTCTCATATCAGAGAAACCATGCAGTATGTGAACATGTGTGTCTGATTTACTTCACTTACGAGTATGGTTTAGCCAGAAATGTCTCAAGTCTATCCTTCCTTATGGCAGAGTAGTACTCCATTGTAGGAAAAAAACATCTTTTTTATTCATTCATTGGCTGGTGGAAATGTGGGCTGTTTCCACTGTTTAGCTATTGTAAAGTGCTACTGTAAGTGCTGGATGTGCATATATTGCTGTGGTATGATGCTTTTCATTCTTTGGGGAAGATTCCAGAAAGGGGAATAGCTGGGTTACATGGGACCTCTGGTTTTAGTTTTTTGATGAATCTCCACACTGATTTCCACAGTGGTTGCTCCAGTCTACATTTCCACCAATAGTGGAGAAGGCTTCATTTTTCCCCAGAGCTCTGCCAGTGTTTGTTATTGGTTGTTTTCTTGATAATAGCCATTCTTTCTGGAGTGAGGTGGAATCTCAGCATTGTTTTAATTTGCATCACTTGAGTAACCAGTGATGTTGAATATTTTTTGTATGTTTATTTGCCATTCCTACTTCTGAGAAGTGTCTATTCATTTCAGATGCCTGTTTTTGGCTTGGGTCTTTAAATTTGGGGGGGGGGAGTCCTGGTTTTTTTTTTTTAGTTCTTTATACTAGATGTTAGTCCTTAGTCTGAGGAACAGCTGGCAAGAATGTTTTCCCACACTGTGGGTTTTCTCTTCACTCTGTTGGTGTGTAAGAGCTTTTTAATGACATCCTAGTTGTTGATTCTTTGTGATATTTCCTGTGTGATTGGGTTTTGTTTGTAAAGTCTTTGCCTCCTACCTTCAAGAGTTAGATTTAGTGTTTCTGTTTTAGTATTTAGATCTTTGATCTATTTCAATTTTGGTTTGATGCACGGGGACGATATGGGGCTAGTTTTAATCTTTAGCATATGGAAAGCTCTACTCCCCACACCATTTATTAAAGAGACTGTCTTTCTTCCAGTGAAGGTGTCTGGCTGCTTTGTCAAAGATAAGGTAGCTGAGTGTGTCTGGAGTTCTTTCTGCATCTTCTAATCTGTTCCATTGATCCTCAGGTCTGTTTTTTTGCTATAACCATTTTGTTATTTTTTTTTTTAATCACAGAAGATTTGTAGTATATTTTTAAGTCAGGGATTGTGGTGCCTTGCCTTTGTTGCCCAGAATTGCTTTTGCTATTCTAGGTCTCTTCTGGTTCCAAATGAATTTTAGGATTGTTTTCTCTAATTCTGTGAGAGATGCTCTGATATTTTGTTTGAGATTGCATTAAATCTGTACAACAATTTTGGAAGTATGGCCATTTTCACTGTATTAGTTCTTCCTACCCAAGAGTAAGGGAAAGGAATGTGTATTCTGACGTTGTGGGATAGAACATTATAAACACCTACTAAGTCCATTCAGAAGTTTGATTTGGTTCTGGTATTGTTGATTTTTCATCCAGTTTTTCTATTTGTTACAGTGGGATATTGAGGTCCCCCATTACAGTTTTACTAGTGCTTATTTGATTTTTCATGTCCATTAATATTTGTTTTATATAGTTGGGCATACAGGTGTTTGGTACATACATGATTATTATCTCTTTCTCTTGGGTTGTTTCCTTTACAAGGATATAGTATACTTTGTCTCTCTTGAAACCAACTTTGTCTGCAAACAGAATAGCTACCCTGCTTTTTTCTAGGTTCTTGTCACATGAAGTATTGTTTTCTATCCTTTGACTTTTAGTCTATGAATTTCTTTTTGAATTAAATATGTTTCTTGTATGTATGTAGCATATTGATGGATACTGCTTCTTGGTCCATTCTGCCAATTCACCTTCATTTCGATAGGTGAATTGAGACCACTAACATTGATGGTTATAGTATTTCCTCTTGTGACCTGGTAGTAGCAGGCTCCCATTCAGTATGTCAACACGTTCAGTAGTGTCACTGAACTCTGGCTGTGTGTCAGGCGCTCTCATGGCTGAGTAGTGGTAAACCAGATGGGGTGCACATGCAGTAGTGGTTTCCCATCATTTCTCAAGGAGCTAAGGAGCACTGGGGAGAGCTAGCTCTTATAGTTTGGTGTAGGATACAGAGTGTGTATCACAGAGCGCTAAGCCCAAAGTGGCGTTTTTGGATGATCAGCGTGATTGGCATCAGATTATCTGGGGAACCTGGTAAGAAACGGGGATATGTAGATTCCAGCTAGTTACTCTGAGTCAGATCTACACTGTTACTTTTCCCCTGTGGTTCTAATGCAAGTGGTTCTTGGATCACATTGCTAGCTAAAGTGACGTCTCTGCTTCAGGGATCCTTACTCGGGTTTCCTCAGTTTTCCTACAGAGTTGCCCTCAGTTCATTCCCAAAGCTGCTTATGTCCAAGAACTTTTTTGATGTGTTTTATTTTTAATTTTTAATTTTTAAAATTTTTTTGGTACTGGGGATCAAACTGCCGATTGTGTGCTTGCAAGGCAGGCACATATCCTGCTGAACTAAATCCTCAGTCCATTATTTTTATTTTTTATTAGGAGTCTTAAACTGGGAACGGTGGCACATGCCCATAATCCCAACACTCAGGAGACTGAGGCAGAAGGACTGCCGTGAGTTTGAGGCTGACCTCAACTACATAATGAATTCAGGGCCAGTCTTAACTTTATGATGAGACCCTGTCTCAAAAAACAAACAAAAAACTCATGAGGAGTCATATGCAGGGCATTTTTTAAAAATTAGGAAATACAAAAGTATGAAAAATAGTTTTTATCATTCCAAAGATTACTAAATTTTAGCATCTTAATGTACTTTCTTCTAGGTCTTTTTCTATGCTTGTGTGCTTAAATATGTGGTTTTTAACAAAATGCCACAGTTTGATTATAAATACAGTTTTGTTAACTGCTTTAAGCAGTATGGTCCCTTCTTTTCCAAGAAAATGCATTCTGCTAATAGTCTCTATTGATGTTTCCTTGGTTTTCCTAACATCTGCTTTCTGTGTGGGTGTCTGAGGGATCGGTCTGGAACTGCTCTTTGCACTTGTCCTGTCCTCTGCAGCTCCTCAGTACAGTACAGTGCAGTCCGCTTGCAGAGCCCTTCTTGAGCACTATTGCGTAGTGTGGTTCTCACACTTGTTGGTTGGTGGTACTTAGCAGGCAGCAGTGGTGAACTTTAATCTGCTTCCTTTCCGTTCCCTTGTGCAAGGTCATAGACATGACGGGCCGGGAGCAGAAGGTGTACTACAGCTACAGCCAGATCAGCCATAAGCACAACATGCCAGATGATGGGCTGCCTCTGCAGTCCCAACTGCCGCCCCTGCCTGGCAAAGAGGCCAAGGTCCCAGGCTTTGCGCTGCCTGAGTTGGAGCACAACCTGCAGCTGCTCATCGACCTCACAGAGCAGGAGATCATCCAGAATGACCGGCAGCTACAGTATGAGCGTGACATGGTGGTCAACCTCTCGCATGAGCTGGAGAAGATGTCTGAGGTCCTGGACCATGAGGAACGGGTCATCTCCAACCTTAGCAAGGTGCTGGAGATGGTGGAGGAGTGTGAACGGCGCATGCAGCCCAGCTGCAGTGACCCACTCACCCTGGATGAGTGTGCCCGAGTCTTTGAAACGTTGCAGGACAAATACTATGAGGAGTATCGGATGTCGGACCGCATGGACCTTGCAGTGGCCATTGTCTACCCACTCATGAAGGATTACTTCAAGGAGTGGGACCCCCTCAAAGTAAGTTGTGGGAGTGTCTGCCTGCCTACCTGCCCCTCCTGGGGTGTGCCCTTTCTTGATGGTTGTGTAGAGGGCAGGAGGGCTGGCTAACCTGCAAGGTCTCTCTTTGCAGGACTGTGCCTATGGCACTGAGATTGTTTCCAAGTGGAAGAGCCTCCTGGAGAACGACCAGCTCTTGTCACATGGTGGCCAAGACCTCTCAGCAGATGCCTTTCACAGGTCCCCAGGGCAAGCCCTGCTGTTTGCTGGGGTGGGGGTGGGGGGGTGGTATTGGGAGGCAAAGGCTGGGGACAGCTTGACTCTGGCCCTTATGAACCCTGTGCTGCATGCTGGCACTCTGGGAATTAAGATTCATTCATTCGTCCACTCAGCCTTCACTTGTTGAGAGTGGCCAGCGTGCTCAGTGCTGGGTGTACCCTGGGAGTACTGCCCAGGAGTACCTGGTGCTGTGGAAATGGCAGGTAGCATGGAAGGAATGACACGATGCAGGAAACAGTGGACACAAAAGTGGCAAATTAACGAAGGCAAACAGCTGCTTGGGGTGGGATCGGAGCAGGGACCTCTGGGGGGAGGTGACTCAGCCTGTGTCCCAGAGCGTGAGAGGTGCCAGCTAAGGGGAAAGCACCTGGTGCCTGGAAAGTATCTCTGTGCTGGGGGTGATGAGCCCATGTGATCCTGAAGACTGAACCCCAGGGGTCAAAGGGTAGCCACATTATGAGGGGGCAGCAGCAGGCTGACATCTGTCTAACCAGGGTGGGGACCGGCTTAGTGGCTTTCTGTGCTGGATTTCTGTCTCTTCTAGAGATGGCAGATGGTGGTGTGCTTAGAGGGCTTTCAAACCAATCAGAACAACCACCAAACCTGCCCTCTGCCTTTCTCCATAGGCTAATATGGGAAGTCTGGATGCCTTTTGTTCGAAATATTGTCACCCAGTGGCAGCCAAGAAACTGTGACCCGATGGTAGACTTTCTGGACAGCTGGGTGCACATTATTCCTGTGTGGATCTTAGACAACATACTGGACCAGCTCATCTTCCCCAAGCTGCAGAAGGAGGTAAGGCAGAGTGTGGGAAACTGCTGCCATTGGGCACTTTGGAGACTGGTTTAGCGTTTTCTCCTTTATGATCTCGATTTTAGAATTTCTGGAATTATAGGAAGTTTTGAATATAACTTACCCTAAACAGAGCTTTAGTCTTTTTGCCAGTGCTTTTGTCCCTCTCATCCTAGAAGAGGGAATTCATTCTCTTTGGAAGTATCAATGAAATCAGAATTGTGCATTTCTGAGATTCAGTGACAGTGTCTCCACTCAGGGAATGTGGAATGCAAAGTGCCTACAGTGCGTCTTGGCTTGCTCTTTGTGCCTGATGTTTCCTCCCTAAAAGGGGGCTGTGTCTTCCACACGCAGGCAGAGCATTGCGGCCCTTAGCTAGGCATGCATGGTCCTCCTCTCTGGCAGCCCTTGCCTGTAACTTGACAGGGTGGGCTGTGTTTCCTTGCCCACTGCCATGCAGGTGGACAGCTGGAACCCACTGACAGACACTGTCCCCATCCACTCCTGGATCCACCCATGGCTGCCCCTCATGCGGACACGCCTGGAGCCACTCTACTCCCCTATCCGCAGCAAGCTGTCCAGTGCCCTGCAGAAGTGGCACCCCAGCGACTCTTCAGCCAAGCTCATTCTCCAGCCCTGGAAAGATGTCTTCACCCCTGGCTCCTGGGAGGCCTTCATGGTCAAGAACATTGTGCCTAAGCTGGGTAAGAAAATGGGGTCATACATTCCAAGTCTGCCATTCACTCTTGGTACCATGGTCTGCAGGCAATGGTCGTGAAGTAAACTAAACCATGGCCTTTGAATTCATGGAAATGCTTGCTATGTGCCATTCTGGGCAGGGGCCGCCTGTAAATGTAGTTAGTGTCCTTTCTGCTGTTTGGTCATGGCAGTGCCTGAAAGTTCGTAGTGAGTGTCAGGCTTACATTGCCTTATGGTTTGCCTGATTGGCGCTGTCTTGGTTTCTGGTGACAGGATAGCCATTGTTGATCTGAAGTTTTTCTGCCATTTCACTCTGAATTATTAGGCAGTTATTTCTGGGTAGGAGAAATAAATGGTTTTTAAGAATTGCTATGTCAAGAGCTTAAAATCGACCTTTAAGAGCAGAACAAAGCTGCTCTCTCTGGTGGTAATTGCCCTTTAACTTTGCTAAGACAGAAGTTGAGACTAGGCATGGCTTTGCTTGCAGGGATGTGTCTAGGAGAGTTGGTCATTAATCCCCATCAGCAGCACATGGACGCTTTTTACTGGGTGATCGACTGGGAAGGGATGATCTCCGTCTCCAGCCTCGTGGGGCTCCTTGAGAAGCACTTCTTCCCCAAGTGGCTCCAGGTGTGCTGTGTTCTGCTTGGCTTTGGGAGGACAGGGTGGCAGCTGGGGAAGTCACTGAATTTCCTGCTAAGGCCTTGCCGCATATGAGAAAGAATTTCAGGATGAGGTGGGCAGGCGTGAGTCATGAGCGTGGCCTGTTTGCTGAACATGTCATGTGCTAGCTGTTGTTCTAAGCATTTTGTCAGGTCAGCTCTTCAAACAGCTCCTTGGGGTGGGGACTAGGAGGTCTTTCAGGAGGATACTTAGCTACCAGGCCAACTCCACAGCCACTCTTCCATGCCAGGCTCTTCAGTTCCTACAAGCCCCGCACAGTGGTATCACCAGCTTCAAGGACCAGCCTTGGGAAATTATTCTCCTGTTTGCTGCCTCTGGGGATTCAAGCATCTCATCTGTTTTTGGCAGGTGCTGTGCTCCTGGCTCAGTAACAGCCCAAATTATGAAGAGATCACCAAGTGGTACCTGGGGTGGAAATCCATGTTCTCTGACCAAGTGCTGGCACACCCATCCGTCAAGGACAAATTTAATGAAGCCCTCGATATCATGAACAGGGCGGTGTCTTCTAACGTTGGTGAGTAGGGGTTCCTACTTACCATGTCCTGGGCCCAGGGTCCTTGTTTCTAAACACGGCAGTGACAATCTGCTTTCTGGTCCGCACTGGCTGCCTGAATAGGTACTGACTCTTCTGCTGATTGTTGTCCAGTGGGTTCTGTTGGCTGTCACCTCATACCCATGCCCAGGTCTGTGTTTGTCCCTCAGCACAGACCGACTCAGTGCAGCCCAGCTCAGGGCTCACCTCCTTGCCCGCAGTGCTTTGTTGCTTCGTTCTCTGGCTCCTGCCCAGCTGCCTTGGGTGTGCTCTTTACGTGTCGGCATGGTTGTCACAGCCGTATTTGTATGACCCAGTTGTATCTTTCCCAGGGATACTTGCCTGTTACTCCGTTGTCTTCGGGGCACAGCTGCCCTCTGTGTCATAAGTGCAGACCTGGCCCATGTCGCAGGGTCAGTTTCAGAACTCCTTGGAATGCCGCCTCTCACTGTTCTCCCTCCTGTGTCCCTCAGGTGCCTACATGCAGCCAGGGGCTCGGGAGAACATCGCCTATCTCACCCACACAGAGCGG
This sequence comes from Cavia porcellus, assembly GCF_034190915.1. Classification (NCBI taxonomy): domain Eukaryota; kingdom Metazoa; phylum Chordata; class Mammalia; order Rodentia; family Caviidae; genus Cavia; species Cavia porcellus. The sequence continues at coordinate 27,578,126 of NW_026947499.1, forward strand.
AGGAAGGACTTCCAGTATGAGGCCATGCAGGAGCGACGGGAAGCCGAGAACATGGCCCAGAGGGGCATTGGCGCGGCTGCCAGTTCTGTGCCTATGAACTTTAAGGACCTCATTGAGACCAAGGCCGAGGAGCACAACATTGTCTTCATGCCCGTCATTGGCAAGCGGCACGAGGGGAAGCAGCTGTACACCTTTGGCCGCATTGTGATCTACATTGACCGAGGGGTGGTGTTTGTACAGGGTGAGAAGACCTGGGTGCCTACCTCCCTGCAGAGTCTCATCGACATGGCCAAATAGACTGTGGCAGGTGCGCAGCAGGCCGGGGACTTGTTCTTGACAAGGACATGTTGTGAATAAATAATTTTAAATCACTTTGGAAGCCTAACTTGTGTATTCAGGAGATACTCCAGCACTAGGGGTGTGGCGTAGGATTCTGTACTGATCAGAATCCTGTTGCTGAGACATATCTGATACCGGCAGCTTAAAGGAAGATAGCTTTATTTGGCCCCAAGTCTCACAAACCCATGGTGGGCTGGCTGCAGGACAGGGACATGGCAGAGGCTGTGGCGGGGTAGAGCTGCTCATCGCATGACAGCCAGGAAGCAAGAGCATAGGGGAAGAGTGCCTGAGAGACTGTCCCTCTAATGGTACAGCCCCAGGGACCACCTCCAGCTGGGCCCCTATCCTAACAGCCCATGCAGCTCATGTATCAGTGGCAGTGCGCTCAGGAGTCTAGTGTCCCACAATCCAGTCACCTCTCCAGGAGTGGTAGAGCACTTGCCCAGCACGCACAAGCGCCAGCATCACACACTAACATGGCGATACTCTACATCAACCCATACCACCAGGAAGGGATATAAAAATGCTATTTTAGAAGCTCATACATGTTTATACTGAGTTTGTACCCATCATGTTGTCCTTAAAACGGGACAGCCACCTTGCTGTATTTCCAGTTCTCACCTTTGACATCTGGCCCACTGAAAGAAAAGGTTTCTCTGCATCCCTCCCCAGCAGCCTTCCCATCTCGCCGACAGCAGCTTCCATGTAGGCAGTGCTGAGCACCTCATGGCGGGCTCACAGTGGGAGGGTCTGCTGTCTTCCTGATGATCTCAAGGTCCTCACAGCCCTCGTAATCAGGTTCTTCCCGAAATGTCCACAGATCCCTGGGTACCCGCTTCAGCTTTTGTGTAGGGAACCAGTGAACAGAAGTGTCGTTAAATGTGTCCATGTACTCTGGGGTCTGAGGAAACTCCACCTCCTCCAGTCCTTCCAGAATCTGAGCAGGAAAAGCCAAATATAAAGACTTCTTGGTCACGGTAACCCCCACTCTTCTAGCTTAAATTTCCATTTTACTTACAACCCTATTGTCCTTTTGGAAACAGGAGTATTTTTACTTAGATGTGTTTGTCAGTGTGTGTTGGAAGCCACAAAGGCAGTGGATATGCTGGGCAATGGATACTTAGGATAAAGGAAATTGCAAACAAAACTAAGATGTACTGAAATGTTTAAGCCTTCTGGAACAAAGACAGATGAAACATGCTCGCTGACAGTGACAGTGCACTGCTGCCCTCCGTCACTGGCCCGCAGTTTCCTCCAACACATACACAAGCAGCCTTCCTGGTGAGGGAGACACGATTTCACACCTCTTCCCTCCCAGCCGCCTCACTAGATAGATACCTTTGCAATGTAGGGATAATTTTTCTGCAGAATCCTTGTCAACAACCTAGAAGTAAAAGTAAAAGCTAAGTTGAATGATTTTATTCAACTTAAAAGCAAAATGAGCTAAAAAATAGGAAGAATTCAAAACATTGAGGAATGTGCAGTATGTTAAAGGTAGAAAATGTGAGCACGTAGGATTTGTGTTTGTGTTGTCAACAGAGATGCCAAGAACAGACACCTAAGCACTATGAAACAGAAGCAGGATCTATCACAGGCAAAGGAATCAAATGGCTTTTTGAAAACATTCTTGTCTTGTAAAAGAAGGGAAGAATCATTTGTGAAGCCTCCACTTGCTTCACAGCTTGTCTAAGGGTCTCGTATATGTTAACTGTTCAGTTTCTTACAGAATAGCATCTTCACATTCAGGATGGTCGTGGAAACACTTTCTGTTTGTGGGTCAACCTAGTGTGGGCTTCACTCCAGGCCTACCTGAATCCCAGTGTCCTGAGGCTCACCTTTCCTCAAGGCCTTTGAAACTGTTCCCAATAATGACCATCCTGGACAGCGCATCTACTGACCAGTTACTCCACAGAAGATTGTTGTACAAGGCTGTCCCACAGTGGAGCATATAGAAGACGGTGAGTTCCCCACGAACACTCCGCTTGCCTTCCTAGGGAATGAAAGGGACAGGTAGAAACACTCACAGGTAGTACGGAAATATGGATAACAAACCAAGATAAGTGGAACATCAAATGAAAAAGACACTAAATACAACTAGAACAGTTCCATTATGAAAACCATATAATTATAGAATAAAGTCGGGAAACTGTGATGTCCAGGAAGAACTCACTATTTAACAGGTGTGTCACATGAACATATGAGAGCTCTGGGCTAATGAAGGGTCTTCTTGGGTTGGTGACAATAAGGACAGGAGGGATGGCAGGTGTCATGGTCCCCATGTACTGTGTTCAGGAATCCTCCATGTGTCCGTGTCACTTTCAGATGCCCACTGAATCTGAAACTGAAGGCCCTTCAGATGTCCCTTGGAAGGCACAGCATCTTTTCTGGGGCTCACTGCTCCTCACCAAACTCCTGGGCAGAAACACAGGCCCAGTCTATTTCTGAAAACTATGTTCAGAGGCGTCTGCTCACCCTGGTGTCAGCTCTGTGCCTATGAAATGAGTTTTTTCAGAGGTCTCGGAAATATCAAATCCCAGCTCTTCGTGGGGTGGCCAGGCAGCAGATTCACCTGCAGTTCCCAGCCATGTGCTGAGTGTGACAGGGCTCAGCATCACAGAGAGAGAGGAGGCCCCATCCCCTTTACTGCTGATCCTGGCAGGGCATGTTCCCACCAGAAGAACCTCAGTCATAGGCCTTGCGCCTTCTTGGTTTTTAAATGGCAACAAGAAGAACCAATTAGCATAATTCCTGGACAGAATCCTTGCAGGCATTTTGCAAACTTAGCACATTCTATTTCATACTATTTGTATGATTTTAAGTTTTTCTGATGGGCACAGGATGAACCAGGATGGAGGTGACTGACTAGTCAAACTTTACAGGCTCTGGGATAGCAAGCAAGCAGGGGAGAGGAATGAACACTATTTCCAAGAAATGTGTCTATGGGCAGAGCCTGGGCTTGGTCTGGTTAAGATTTACATAGCCTGCCCCCCATTTCCCCCAAGTCCTTTACCTCATTCTCCCTGAGAACTGTCACACCAAGGGTGTTAAGAACTGCGATTTCCAGGGGGCTGAACAAAGGGTCATAGACCCAGCAGTGACTTCTAGGAGTCTACAAGGGAAGAATGAAGTATTTCAACGCACTCATACTGTGTGCAAGACCAGCTGAGGGCAGATGAAGGTGGATCCAGAAACTTACCTGGCACTTGTCCAGGAAGAGAAGCAGAAATGCTAGCTGGATCCTAGCTGTGATGCAGGTGGCAAAGTTCCCAATGCCGTAACACACACACTTCATGTGGCAGGTTTTTGGGGCCAGGGTCTCTCCAGAGCTGGAGGCATGGGACACATCAGGCTCACCTAGTGGTGAGTCAAGGTGCAGGCTTCCAAAGGCTTCTGGTAGAGTCCTCCCAGGAGGCTTCTGCTGTCCCAGCAGCTCTGTGAGGCATCGGCTGACAGTTTCTGAAACGGCAGCCCGCAAAGGCAGTCAGAGGGTACAATATGCCCGAGAACCAGATCTCCCAACAGACAAGGCCCAGAGCCAGGAAGGAATAGGGCAGCAGAGGCTTCAATTCCCAGAGGGAAAAGCCACCTGGAATGTGCAGCCACATCCATCACAATCTCACACGCTGTCCCAAGCACTGGATTCGCGTAGGGCCCCAGCGGATGGTCCATCAACAGAAATGTGGGCTTCATTCACGGAACATTTCCATCTAAAACTCTAATGGGAACTCATTCTAATTTAATAGGAAGATCTTAGTAAGTGCAGGCTATGCTTTGAAACAGTGTGTTAATTATAGCAAAGACTAGACGAGCATAACTCAAAATCATGCTGTAAGTGTCTGAGGGTAGCAATGCTCACCTGGGAAGGGGTCAAAGAGAAAAAGCTAGGCTGGGGGCTTCCAGAACCCCGCCTTTCTAAGAAAAATGCTCTGTTTAAATATTCCTATACAGAGGTAGAGTCTCTTGCCCTTTTAAAACTACACTCATACTGAACTTAATTGAACAAATCTGTATGCAAAAGAAAAAAGCCATATATTGCAAAGATAAGATACCAATTTTCACTTATCCAAGTAGCAAAGCTAGCTATATATAAGATCAGGAAAGATTATTTGAAAAATTGGCTCTTTAGGTCCTTGCTGATCACAGCATTTTTTTTGTCTTGGGAATCAAACTCAGGATCTTGCACTTGCCAGACAGGCACTGTGCTGCTGGGCTATATCCCTGGCCCCTGATAAAAGAATCGGCAAACGCTTTTCTGACAACAGCTTAATGCAAATCAAGGTCATTCCTTTTTACTAAACAACTTCACTTCTGTGAATATATCCTACTGAATCATACTCGGGAAAAGCTTTACATATAAAGTTGCTCACTGCAGTTATATATAATAACTAAAACATAGAAACACCAACCTTCAATAAAAAAGATAATTATGGCATGCTCACTCCATGAATAAATATTAAGCTCCTATACATTATATTTAAGAAGAGATGATAGCTGCCTGAGAAAAAATACACTATCATGTCATGGGAAAAGAACACCATACCATAAATTTCTACAATGATGATAAAGACAGCTAACATTTGTTGTCTTCTGTGTAGCATGCAAGCACTGTGCTAACCATGTACCCACATAACCTCATTTAATTCCCAAAACTATACATTACTGGATATGTACATGATCATCCCCATTTCACAGGTTAAGAAACTGAGGGCTGAATCTAGTTAAGTACCATAGGACTCACGGCCCGAAGGGAGAAACCAGAATTACAACCCTGGTGGAGTAGGACACTGCTCTGTGAAGTGAAATGTCCTCAAATGAGCAATGGATTCCCTTCTTTGTCCACACTGATGCTCCCCTTCTATTCCTGCCAGCCCCTCACCCCTGGTGGTACCTACCTAGTGCTGAGCTCCAGAAAGCAGAGATAAGCAGATCATTCCTGTTGAGAAAAGAGCACCATCATCTCTCATCCTGTCAGCACTACCCTAGCAGCACCTTCCTGCTTGTCTGTGAGGTCGCTGCCTGGAGGACAAAGTGCCCTCTGCCCACAGTCCACGCTTCTGTATGGTGAGAGATGTGCACACACTGACAGGTCCAGAGCCAGTATGCAAACTGCTGGGCTCAGAGGGAACAGGTCAGGCAGTTTCCCAGTGGAAGCCCTGGATTCCTGGCCCACAACAAAGCTGGGCAGAGCTGTGTCATAGTCATCAAATACTTGGCCTTGGCCTACCTGAGCTTTAGTCTCTTCATCTCTAGAACAGGCATGAGAATTGTATCTATCACCAAGGGTCACAGGTTAAATAGGTTAGCATTCCTAGGACAGTACTACATAAGAGGCTATAACAAAATGCCTCTGTTATTCAAACAACTAAGGGAAAAGAAGAGACAAGAGTCTAGCCTTTTTTATGCAAGTCAATTGGTTCCCACAGGCCCACAGCTAAACAAAGTCAAACTGTGAATTAAACTGAATTTGAACCAATAAGCAGTAAGAGACAGTGTTTAAGGGTCTATTATGGTTTAGATCTAAAATACCCCCCACCAACTCTTGTGTTCATAGGCAGGGCTTTTGGAAGGTGACTGGCTCATGGAGGTGGGGGCTACACTCATTAATAAATTAGTCCACCAATGAGGTCCTAGCTGACTGTACTATTCAAGGTGGGGCCTGCTCAGAAAAGGCCGGTGGAGGCATGGCCTGGAAGGGTCTATTTTTTCTTTTCCTCTTTTAGCTCTCTCTTGTTGACATGATGTGAGCAACTCTTCTCGGCCATGCCCTTTCATCACGCTGTCTCTGCCTTGGACCAACCGTTCATGGACTAAGTCTATTGAAACTATGAGCCATGATAAACATCTCCATGAAGTTGTGGGTGACCCAGCAACCTGACTCATACAGGGGCTCAAGAAGGACGGAAGGGTAAAACTTCTTGCCCAAGACTGCCCACCAAGAGCAAAGGAGAGAGAGAGCTCTAACATACACGGCTGTGCCTGGTAAACTGATTAAGTCTGTGCACAGATCGGCATATAGACTGCCTGGCTGTTCAACTGCTCAAGGTATGGTATGGTGACCATACCATTCTTATGGGTTATGGGAGAAACAAGGAGCCTCTGGGGAATTCTGAAGCTGAGGAAATGATCACAATGTCAAGGGATCTGGAAAGAGCCTTAAGAGCTCTCCAAATCCCCAGGCACACTCACTGTCATTTACATCTGAAGCTTTTGTTTTGTTTGCAGTATTGGGGATTGAACCAGGGGTTTTGTGCATGATGGCAAGCTTTCTGCCTTTGAGTTATACCTCAGACTGTTTTATTCATTTTCATTTTGGGACAAGTTATCACTAAATTGTCTAGGCTGGCCTTGAAATTTCAACCATTCTCTCTCAGCCTCCGTAGACCTTTAGAGATCTTACAAAGGACTGCTGCTTTTCCCCCCACCTCCCTCTCTAAGCCAGTTGGTCATACATTTCTTTCTATTCAGCAGTAACCTCTGTGTCATCACTGCCTCCTGATGCTAACTTTAGGAAAGAGGAACTTTAAAATATTAGTCTAATCTCTTCCCCTAATGGCTTTCTTGATTCTGATCTGAAGATGGCTAACTGAAGTTATTTCTTGAACCCTGACACTAAAAAAAAATTAATTCTTAATAACAATAGTAATTCTTAATAACAATAGGAAAATTTACTGAGTTCTTCCTCTGTTGGGTATTGTTTGTATGCTTTTTAAGGGATAGGGCAAGGTATAAAGGGACCTGGATGAAATAAGAGTCCAAAAAATAGCGAGATATAAGCAAAAGTTTTGAAGTCTCTACGACTTAGGTTTGAAGTTTGGTTCCATACATTCATTGCCTATGTCTCCTTGGGCTACTAACCACTTAGCATGGCAGTGATGTTCAACCTTGACAAAGTGTGTATAATGCTTAAGATAGTGCTAAGTAACTAGCAGCTGGTCGATAAATGACGATAATGGTGACAACCAAGTGTGCTTTTTACTCTCTTGCACTAATACTACTATTAACACTGCACATGGCATTAATGGCAAAACTTAGCCCAGCTCTTACCACCTACCAGGAAATAGTTTACATTTACTAAATCAATGATCTTCAAAGCAAGCTGCGTAAGTGATTTCTTTATTCCCCTTCTTACAAATAAGAAAACGCAAACTCGTCCAGGCCTGCAAGAAAAGTTCTCCTCCAGAAAGATTTTTAGCACATCTCCATTTTAGAGATGAGGAGACTGAGGCTCAGAGAGGGAACTATTCGCGCGAAGATTCGACCATGCACTCACTCGGCCTCTTGGAGGCGACGAAGCACGATTTTAGTGTTCGCCTCGAGATCGGTCTCACGGCCTCCCGCTGCCACCTCCTTCCGCCGCGGCTGCCGCGCAGCCGAGCGCCTCCGCGGAGCCGCGGTCTGCCAGCGTTCCGACGCCGCCTTTGCGGCCGCCGCCATTGCTCCGTGACGTCACCGCATTTTGCTCTTTTACGTCATCTCCGCGCGCCGGCTCCTCGCGACCTTTAGGGGGCGGAGCCGGGAGGCGGGGTGGCGCGTGACTTGGGGTAGACCTGCGATGCGGCCAGGTACCGGGTGGGAGTCGCGGGCGGGCTCTGTGCCGCCGGCCGCCCACGTTCCAGGTCTAGAGTCCTGAACTTCGAGCACGTGGATGCCTGGCTACCGCGGTGGGTGGGTGGGTGGATGGGCGGTGAAGCGTGGGAACATTGCGGGTGGGACCCGGTTGACCCCCTTCCTCCCCGTCGTCTCTAAGCCTCCTGGCACTGAGACCTGTCCCTGAGGCCAGAGGCGGCTTGCGGTTTCCAGCAGCTTCCTGAGCCTCGAGGACTGTGTATTGCAGCTTCCTGACCGTTTGCAGACATTAGCATCCGGTTTTCAATCCCCGTGACTAACTTAGGCTCCTACCGGCACCTTTGCCATCACCCCTTCTCCAGGCCTTTTGATGTCCACTTTTTCTCTCTTTTTTTGAGACAGGCTGTCGCTGTGTAGTTCAGGCTAGTCCTGAACTCACTATGTAGCTCAGGCAGGCCTCAAACTCTTGACGATTGTGCTGCCTCAGCCTCCCAAGTGTTGGGATTACAGTTGTATGTAATCCGGCCTTGTTTTCCACATCTTGAGTTCCTGAGACACTACCCGGACTGCCAGAGCCATTTTTGGTTATATCCTGACACCTGTGACTCCAAGGTCACTACTGGGCTCTCCTGGACATTTCAGAGTTAAGCGAGTGAACTTTGATAGTGTAGGACCCAGTCCTGTAGGAAGAAGGGAGCTTTCAGGCTGCTGTCTGGTTCCAGGAACTGACATCCTGCCACCCTAGGCCCCCAGAGATACTCTGTAGAATATCTTGGGTATGGTCCCATGAGGGAGGGCACCTTAAGGTATCTAGAGACCTGTCTACCAAAGAGACTTTAACCATGTTATCACCTGTCCTCACAGATAGCAGAATGGTACCAAGTTTACTGAAGCCATTAAGCTTAGAGAAAGTGACAGGAAGTGTGAACTCCTAAAGTGATCAGAGGGTTGTCACATGGAAGACTTAATCCTTGTTTTATGTTTTCCTGTAGTGAAATCAAGCCCAGTGAGGGAAGATTCCTAGGAAGCCAATTGAATCAGCTTAATACTGAAACTAGCCTGTCTGTGGAAGGGGTGTGCCAGTGACTGACAAGGTGGTTTTGGTAGAGAATGAGAGACAAGGATTAAGAAAATGAGACCAGGGTCCCTTCTGACTGAAACTCCACAGTATACTGAACTGTCTCTCTTGGAGAAGTTTGAAAGCCACTTACTGAAAGTGTTCTTTTTGCTCTTTAAAAAACTTGCCCAGTGTGAAATTTGGCATGTTCAGGTTTCTTTTTGACTGTCAAGGTGACAGTTCCTTAATTAGGATCCATTATTACCATGGCAGCCACTTTATGTGTAGTGATCCTGGTGCCTTTTTCACTAGTGACATAATTTTATCGTCTGTGGTGCCTGTGATCAGTTTTGAAGAAACTAAGGCCCTTGCTCAGAGGTCTTTGCTACCCTTCTTTTTAAAATCCAGAAACATAATTTTTGCAGTACAGAAAGCCTTTTTGAAATGTACCATTTGTTCAACCCTGCCTGGGTCACATGCTCTCTCATGGGTTTCTGAAAATAATCATTCCTTGTGTTTATTTCACAACCAAGGCACTGATGTTTGAATTAGAAACTTCAGAACTTTTGAAAGAACCCTCAGGATGGCTTTGAACTTAACATGTTAGAAATCTGTCCAAACGCATCTTCCAGCCAGCATGTGGGAATTGCCTGGAGATGAGCTTGAAGAGGTCGTTCTTCAGACAGCCATGCTGGTGCTCATGGAACCTGCCTGATGGATTTGGCTTTTCCAGTCGTGTCTTGCTGTCTTATGTCCCCTGCCACAGTTCTAGGGGCTGTAGAGATATTCGTGGAACCGAGAGGTCTGTGAGGAAGGAAGTAGCACTTTCGTTGGCTGCGAGCTAAGCAAGTGGCAGTTGTGACAAAGACTCATCGTCTTCCCATACCTGGATTCACTGCACTGGGGCCACTGTTGAAAACAAGAAGTGATACTGGGAGAAGGAACCCAGATGAAGAGGATGAGGTCTGCTGGAGAGTAAATGGCCACCTCCACCTCCCCAGAGACAAAATCGGCCTCCTGGTGAGTATCGGGGCCAACTGTGGGAGGTCTCTTGGGTGTTTGAAAACCACAGCCAGCTTTTCCTGATGTTAGTAAGCAAAAGATGAAAGAGTCATTTTCCATACAGTGACTACATTTAGAGCTAATGTGTCTTGTTTCGTCTTTGGTAATGGTGGCTAAATTCAGGGGCTGTTACAGAACAATACCTCCAGCCTTTTTTAAGTTTTTATTTTGAGACAGGGACTTGCCAAGTCACTGAGTCGCCCAAGCTGGGTTTGAACTTGTTATTCTTCTGCCTCACCCACCCAGCGTGCTGGGATTTCAGGCGTGAGCTCCTGCACCTGGCTGAGAACAAATGTTTCTTAACCTTGCCAGCCTTTTGCCCCATTCAAAGGAACTCAGCATTGCTGGTAAATTGTAGAAAAGACAACCAGAGTTGATTATGCAGCCAGCTTTGGTAATAACCTGGGTGTGATTCTTCTCACTGACGAGAGATGAGGAATGGTTACAACTGAGAATTACCCAGACAAAAAGTCTGGCCAGTCAGGCTCTTGGAGGGTGTTGCACAGCATCTGCCTGAAAGTCATTTCTCTGCCCAACCCATATGGGCTGATCCTTTTTCATGGTTTGATCCAACAGACATTATTGGGGAGGTGAAAATGAAAGTGGTGGTTTCACCAGACTTAACAGATTGTATGTATATACTGATTATAGCCCAGTGTGGTGGGGCATACCTATATTTGATACTGGCTGTCACTAAGTTGCCCAAGTTGGCTTGGAACTTGTAATGCTCCTACCTTAGCTTCAAGAGCACCTAAGTTTACAGTTGTGCACCACTATATACTGCCTATTGAGGCTTTTTGATCAGGATTGGCACTAGAACTCTGGAAAGTGGATGATCCCAGAAGTAGATGGTGGTTTCATGAGCAAGCCCAGGACAGAGCACGGCTCCCTGCAAGAAGAGTGCAGGGGACATCTCTGCTGTATGCCATTACCTCTTGATTGTGCTTTTGGAGATTTAGAAATAAAACTGAAGTCTAGCCTTTGGGGAGTTCACTCTGTGGTCTCAAGAGGTAATCACATACTGATGGTAATAATATCACATAACTATACTGTAGAGCAGATCACAAGAGTCTTCAGGGGGAATATAACAACATGAGGAAGAGAAGGAAGAGGGAGTTGGTCCCATGGACACAGGAAGGACCTGAACTGAGACTGGAAGCCCGTGGAGAGAGAATTCAGGAATCCAGCAGAAATAAGAAAACTAGGGACATGGCCCTGTCGGTTGGGGAAGTCCAGCAAGGAAGCCATCCTTCATCCCCCAGCAACTGGACGGGACACAGGCTGAGATGATTCGAACTGAAGTAGGGATTTGTGTTGATTGGTTGACTTTGCAGGCCGGGGCCAGTAGTCTGAGCAGCTATTTAGAGGATCACAATATGCAATATAGTAACAATTGTGGATTTCCTACTGTCCTATCACTGTTTTGTTCTGTTTTACCCACCCCCCCTTTTTTTTGTTTTTGGTATTAGGGATCGAACTTGCAACCTTATGCTTGCCAGACAGGCACTTATGCCACTAAGCTAAATCCCAGGTCCTGTTTTATTCCCTTTTAAGAGAGAGAGGGAGAGAGAGGAAGAGAGAGGGGGAGTCTGCTGACTCACTTTAGGGAAGAGGAGATTTTAGAAACTTAGATTCCTCTAGGCCCAGGCAATCAGGAGAAGGTTGATGAAGATACATATTTGAATGATGCTTAGAGTCTGGTAAAGTTTTAACTGACAGAGAAGAGTCTGTGATTTCTCTGAACTCCCAAAGGCCCCTGCTTTTTCTTGTAGACTTACTGCCCTGTATTGAAACTGCATTCCCTCACTGCAGACCCTCTGTGAACATCTGCTAGGTAAATTCCTGTTAGAGGGACTATTTCTGGAGATCAGTGTGCTCAGCAGTCGTGAGAAGCGCCGCTGAGACATCCCTAACCTATCTTACTATCATATCCTCGGAGGACAGTGCACCAGGCTGTGTGGTTGAACAGTGAAGGTTCAGCGTTTCAAGTAAGAGCTGTCACTGGGGATTGCGGCCGTTTCCCCCCAGCTACGCGTGGTGCGTGTCTTTTTGGGCAGATGGTCTGACAGCTGAACAGAGGCGTATTTTTAGTTGGCCTGTCCTGCACTTGAGGAGTGGTTTTATCTATTTGTGGCTGCTGGGTTCCTTCTCTCTTGGGCCCAGCAGAAGGCCGCACTGGGTAACAAGCCCTCCTTGGGCTAGGAAGTAGGAAGCTGCATTTTAACATGCCATTGTCACTGGTTGAAAGAAAATACGGCTCCATCTTGTTCTCTTGCCAGGTGGAATTATTTTTTTCTTTATGATGGTTCCAAGGTGAAGGAAGAAGGAGATCCAACCAGAGCTGGCATTTGTTATTTTTATCCTTCCCAGGTAAGCTATGTGACATTCTAGTATTCAGCAGAGATCTCCCTGCCTCCAAGTGGTGAGTTTTTATAGGATTTAGCTGAGGACAGCTTTCTTGGCCAATCCAGGCATTTGACACGTCTGCCATCTTATTCTAAAATGTTCTATTTGTTTGTGTTCTGGTCTTAAAATCCCTACACAGCTCAAGACTTTACTCTTTCCTAGCTCTCTGTTATTATCGTGGTTTTTTTTTTTTTTTTTTTTTTTTTTTTTTTTTTTTGGTCTGTCTTCTCCACTTCCAATTTTTGGATCAGCTGACTCATTTTTAGAAAGCTTTTATTGAAACCCATACAGAGCAGAGAAGAGAGTATCATGAACTCTCATACACCGTTCCTGGTGCCAACTATTATCAACAGCTTCCCGAGTTTTGTATGACCCAGCCTTTCCCCTCTTACTTTATTTACTTGCTTGAGGCATTGGAAGCAAATTCTAGACATTGTGTCATCTCTCTACTATCAAGTGCTGTCTCTGTGCAAAAAGACATTGAACATTTTCACACCTAACAAAAATTGTAATAATTGGTAACCGTAATTCCTTAATATCATGCTACTCAGATTAGATTCAGATTTTATCCTTCTGTCATTTTAGTGTCTGTCACTGTTTTTAACTTTCCTAATCAGCCCAAAAAGCACCCATATAGTCGCTGGTTGTTTTGTACATTCAGGACCTTTTTAATACTCCTTACCCATGCCCCCACTCTCTATCCCACCCTTGCCACTGAATTAGTGAAGAGATCTGGCCAGCTATGTGGAGGAATGTTAAAATATCCCACTGTAGGTTTGGCTGTTTCTCATGGTGATGTCATTTGCTATCTGCTCTCTGCTGTATTTCCTTTAAAATTGTAGTAAGCTCCAGAGCCTTGATTAGATTCAAGCTCAGTTCTGTCAGGCAGAAATTCTTCAGAGATGGTGTATACAATTTCTGGCCTCATGTCATGTTTGGCTGTCCCCATTCGATTAAGTTAAGACAGATAAGATTCTGTGTCCAATCATGTGATTACGCTGTGACTTAGGTGGCCGGGATTAACCCGGGCTGCTCACGCCGCCCTGCACAGGAGATTAGAGTGGGAATGAAAGGCTGTGCGTCTGTTCAAGTGCGTGCCTGTAATCCTTGCTGCCCAGCACTCTGTGCTGAGTTTCTCGGGCTTTCTGGTGTATATGACAGTGCAGCCACCCGGCAGCCGTGGCAGGCTTGTAAGGGGCCTGATGGCACATGTACTGTGCTTTGCCTAACAAGGGCTCTGTCATATATTATTCCTTGTTTTTATAACCTTTAAAAATACATAAAGAATACACAAGAGTAGGCAGCAGACTTCATTTGGCCTTCAGGCTTTGATGTCTTCTGAGGAATGACCCAAGAGTTCAAGAATTTCAGCCCCCTGTTTGCGGTCTGCTCCTTTCTTAGACCGTCCTCGACCAGCAGGAGCTGCTCTGTGGGCAGATTGCTGGAGTTGTGCGCTGTGTCTCCGACATTTCTGGCTCTCCTCCCACGCTCATTCGCATGCGGAAACTGAAATTTGCCGTAAAGGTTGAAGAAGATTACCTCTGGGTAAGTACAGGCGGGGCCTGCCAGTGCTGGAGTGTTGCACTGCTCTGTAGCTCTCCAACCCTCTGTGCACCGGTCCACACGCAGTGATGCTCACTGAGATGTCATCATAACCCAGTGCTGTCCAGTGCATTCCTAGTTTTCCTTTGTGCAGAGGACCGAACCCGTCTCAGGGCTCTGCACATGCTGAGCACATGCTCTGCCCCTGAGCTGTGCCCCCAGCTGTTTCTGAGACATTTCTAACATATCCTGCTTTTCACACAGCTAGTTTCTCCTTCCCTTTGGAAGACTGGCTAACCTATAGAAATTCTGTTTGGTCTGTGTGGCAAATTGAGATTTTATTTGCATCTTTCCTTCCCTGTATACTGTATACTGTTTACTGTCTACACTTGGAGCAGTGTAAAAACCTGACATTTGTATACACAGGATAGGTTTTAGAGAATCCTGGGTTGGGGATATAGCTCAGTGGCACAGCAGCTGCCTGGCAAGTGCAAGGTCCTGAGTTCAATTTCCAGTACAAAAAAACAAAAAGAACTCATTAAAGATAAATAAATTTTAAAAATCCATTTATAGCCATTTAATCTAAAGCATATTTTCCCTTCCCTGCCCTTTAAGGCTTTGAAGGTAAAGGAATGCTGAAGTGTGGGGTGGTATATATGCTTTGTAGGTGTTATTTCCAACATTTTATTATGCAGAATTTCTAATGTAATGAACACTTACAAGAATTTTACAGTGAAAACTCATTTGCCTCTTTTATGATTAACTTTTTATTGTAGTTGCTTTGTCACATGTTATGTTCATCCTTTTATCCTCCCATCAAGCTAGATGTTTTAAAAATACTTTGCAAAGCAAGTTGCATACACTACTGTATTTCCACTACCCACAGATCCTTTACCATCAATGCAGTTAACTAAAGGTCACTATATGCGGTTCTTTTGTTCTTGAAGTGAAATTTACAATTGATGAAGTACACAGAGCCTAAGGTTCTGTTTGATACACTTGGACAAATATTGCACATGCTACACAAATCCTGGCAACATTTGGAAATTATCATCACCCCTAAAAGCTCCTTCATGCATGTCCTGGTTAATTCTGCCCAGTCCAATTCCAGGCAACCATTGTTTTTAATTTTTCTGCTATAGATTAGTTTTGCCTGTTCTAGAATATCATATGAATATTTAATATACTATTTATTTTAAGTGACCTCTGTCTATCACTTACCATTTGTGAGATTATGTGAACCAGTATTCACTCCTTTTTGCTATTAAATAGTATTCAATTATGTCAGGGTTTTACAGTCTGCTCATTCTTTTTTTTTTTTTTTTTTTGGTACTAACATTTGAACTCAGGCTTGAGCCACCACACCTGGCATAATTTTTGGACAAATACTGCACATGCTACACAAATCCTGTGACAGTTAAATTTAGATCTACAATCCAGCTTGGGTTAATAATTTGTAATGGTGAGAATAGAAATCAAGGGTTATTCTTTTCTATTTGTATATCCATTTATTCTAGCACCATTGTTGAAAAAACTTTCCTGTCCCTACTGAATTAGCTCTTTTATCATTGATCTGATGACCAGATAAGTGCAGCTCTATTTCTGGGCTATGTTTGAGGATTCTAGGAAGAACCACACTGCCTTGACTTCAATAGCTCTATTGTGAATCTTGAAATCAGGTGGTATAAGCCTTTTAATCCTATTCTTTTTTTTAACTCAGTTTTTTAAAAGATAGTTTTGTATATTTTATATCATTTGTGTTTCCATTGTTAAACCGCTTTATCAGTTTCTAAAGAAAAGCTGATAGGAGTATGACTGGAATTGCTCTCAGTTTATAGATCATTGCGGGAGAAAGAAAGCATTTCCTTCATGCCAGACTGTTAAACTCCTGGGTCACTTCAGGGGAGAAACAACATTGCCCTTCTATAGTTTACACTTCAGAAAATTTTCATTTATTTGTTTCCTATCTAGGTTTATTTAGATTCCTAATTGTATTCCTGTATTCCATTAGGTCAGATTCCTAGAAGTAGAATCACTGTGTCAAAGACTATGAGCTGTGTTCTGGCTTTTTAAACAAATAGGCAGATCTCTTCCCCTCTCAGCTAGGGTTTGTCAGCCCTGCCCTTAGCCTGTGGGGGGTAGGACTGTGATGATGAGGTCAGTCTTGCCCTTGAAGCTCTTCGTCCAGCTGGAGAGATAAGGTG
This sequence comes from Cavia porcellus, assembly GCF_034190915.1. NCBI lineage: Eukaryota > Metazoa > Chordata > Mammalia > Rodentia > Caviidae > Cavia > Cavia porcellus. The sequence continues at coordinate 27,594,302 of NW_026947499.1, forward strand.
ACCATTCATGGGACAGTTTAAGTCTCTCCAGGGTTTGTGGTGAAGCCCAGAACAAAAGTACAGTGGCCAGCACAAGTCCCCACAGTACTTGGGTCAGAAGAGAGGTCCCCTCTTTTCTGCCGTTAACAGAACAGGCATGGTAAAGGTGCTAGAATCCTAGTGGACCCTGAAAGGTTTGGGCAAACCCCGGTGAACAAACAGCACGGAGGAGTGCATTTTAGGCCCCATGAATAAAGGGACAGAAAGTACTTGTTCTCTACAGAGATCAGCTTGGTGGCAGTGGAAAGTGTGGGCCTTGAGCCTAGACAGACAGTCTTGTTGAGCTGTGGGGAGCTGTGGATGCCAGTATTCTGGGCTTGGCCTCAAGAACAGGACAGTGCCTGACCTGAGGTTCCTCTTCTCAGGTGCTGGGCTGTGCTGTGGAGCTCCCTGATAGCAGCTGCAAGCGGTTCCTAGATCAGCTCATTGGATTCTTTAATTTCTACAATGGTCCCGTTTCTCTGGCTTACAAGGTATGAGTGTGGTTTGGGGAATCATGTTGGGCCTCTTTAGCAAAACCACTATTGCTAAAATGCAACATTTCTTTACATGAATACATGGTGTCCAGTGACCAGGTCGAGGGTCCTTGGAGCCCCCCTCAGATGCCTGTGTTCCCAAGTGTTTGTCCCCACCCTCTTTCCTGGGATGGTTAGGATGGTTCTGTGGAGGGGCAGGTGGTCAGGGTGGGAGAAGGGGCCATGTGTGTGCATGAAGGGAGGCAGAACAGGTCACCTCTGCAGCCATTGCTCTGCGGAACAGCCTTTAGCGCAGTTGCAACCCTTTCTGAAAAGTCTGTCCATCCAGCTGTCCCAGGTACTGACCTCAGGCTGTTTCTGTTTTAGAACCATTCTCAGGCGGAACTGAGTTTGCAATGGGATGCTTTCATTGAGCAAGTGCTGAAAAACACCAGTGATCTACATAAGATATTCAATTCTCTCTGGAACTTGGATCGAACCAAAGTAATGTTTTCATCCTCCTTATTCCTTTCATGCATAAGAACAGTTTTTAAAAAGATATTTCTGAGGGCCGGGAATTTAGCTCAGTGGCATAAGCGCCTGCCTGGCAAGCATGAGGTTGTGAGTTAGATCCCCAGTACCGGAAGAAGAAGAAGAAAAAAAAAAAGGTATTTCTGAAATGAGCTACATCTAAAGAAGTGCCTGGAACATGTCATTTCCTAGGCATGCAGGGAGTAAGCCCTGGCTACTGCCCAGCTCTTTGAGCGAGGGTGAGACAGGCCACCTTGGAGAGCCTCCCTTCCTTCATCTGTAAGTCGATATTGTGAGATCAGCCTCCCAGGACTGCTTTGCTGGTACAGTGAGGCTGTACCTCAAGTGACACCATGTAGGTACAGTATATCCCCAACTTCTGAACGAGTTCCTTTCTAGGAGAATATTTGTAAATTGGATTCATTCAAAGATCCTACAAAGTGAGTCTTACACGGCCGTGACACAATATACAATGTAAAGCATAATTGGACAGATAAACACACAAACAGACTAGGCTGTGAATGAGCACTGTGTTACTACTATACAGTAAGCACACAGGACCACAACTGTGAAAGTTGGGCAGACATGTGAATTACTTTCTGTGATTTGTTTGCATTTATGGATGTTTGTAATGTGAGGTCCATTTGTATCTGTGAAAGTTTGCAACTCAAATGTTTGTAAATCAGGAATTTAATGTATGTAGTATAGGTGGTTACCACTATGTTATTACCTCAGCAGTATTGAAACTCAGGAATCTGAAGATCCTCTCCACACTTAGCATTAATAATCATATGGTCATCCAATTAAATTATTGTCAGCCTCAGAAATGCCTAGTGCTAGGGGCTTGGTATTTAGCTCAGCGGCATAAGCACCTGCCTTGCAAGCAGGCAGTTGTGAGTTTGATCCCTGGTACCGATAAAAAGGAGAAAGACAAAAAAAAAAAGAAATGCCTAGTGCTAACATTATAAAACAAGGTTGTTGTGTGTGCGAGAGAGAGACAGACAGACAGGGAGAAACAAGAGTGGAGAGGAGATAGATACCTAGGCTGGGAAATGGTTTGCCTCTCTGTTTGCCATTGGCACTCAAGCTGCTTACATGACTGGCCTGACTCCCAAAGCTGTCCCCTGAAGGATGAGCTCTCTGAGCCCTGAGCACCTCAAATGAGCCTCCTGCATCTCACAGCAGGAGCAAATATGTCCATTTGATGGGATTGCAGGGCTGGGCATCAGCCTTCACAGAGCATTAGTGCACCAGCTAGGGAAGGTTTCCTTCTTCTGTTCAGGGGTCTTCATAGCGTTGGCCCTGGGTCATACAGGGTATTGGCTGGTATTGGACAGTCTTAAGGCCAGGGAAGAATAAACAACCTCTTCACGAGGCAACTGCCCCAGATTTGGTTCCATTTATCCTGAGTCCCTGCAGGGGCTCACTGCCAGGCAGACAGGTGGAACTATGAGGAGGTGGGCAATATTGCTGGACACTTTTGACCAGGTTCAGATGCTTTTCTTGTAGTTTTAGGAACTTCTAAGCAACTGACTCCTCACAGGGTACCTTGGAACCAAGCTGTGGTGCTCTCCTGTATGTGACAGGTTTGAGTGACAGCAGCTGGTCAGATACCAGTGAAGCCAGCTGTCTCCCTTGGGGGTGCTCTGCATGGTGGGTGGGTTTCACTTGGCACCTTGACTCGCTGCCATCTCATCTCAGCATGGATAGTCAGGGTCTTCCAGGCAATCTGCTTTATCTCCAGCAGTAGCCATATGTGCATTCACTGTGCCTTCTCAAGAGGCCTCCTGTGTCCAGCGTTTGGCATTCTGTTGCTGTTAGCAGTCGTGGGTACTGAGTGCAAGCCCTTTCTCCAGGCTTTGAGTTATAAGCTGCCTGTCTGTTTATGAAAGTTTCTGCCCTTGTGTCCCTGGCTGGTTGGGAGCATGCTAATGGTGACCACATATCTTTGCCTGTGCAGGTAGAGCCCCTGCTACTGCTGAAGGCAGCCCTCATCCTGCAGACCTGCCAGCGCTCACCTCACATTCTAGCTGGCTGCATCCTCTATAAAGGACTGTGAGTAGTGCTGTGTCCCTGTCCGCTCCTACACTTTCCTGCTGGAGAACTGACCGCTTGTCTCCCTCCAGGCCTTCAGCAAAGAGCTCAGTTTCTGGCCAGTTCCATGTGGGCTTGTTTGGCAAATATAGTGATACCTTGGTTCATTAATTTAATTCGTTCCACAATTTTAGAATAGATGACCATGGTTGTGTTCATCACCCGATGCAGAGTTTGCAAACAAAAACTAGAATTTTGTCAAATGCTTGTTTGTGAGCCATATTGTTTCCAAACTAAAGCATTTGTGACCCAAGGTACCCTGTTCTGTGTAGGGCTGTTTAGATTTGACTTAAGGTACGTCCCTGTCTTTGAGCATAGCTGGAGATTCATGTTTAGAAAAGGTAGCCCTATGAAAGGGGTTCATGTAACTCTCAGTGTGGGGCATGCTGTATAATCATCACTTAAGCATGTCAGTGTGGAGCTTCAGTTTTGGTAGTGGCAACAGTGTAAGTAGAAGGAGCCTGCACTGACCTTAATCTTGTGTCCTGGGGACCCCATTGCCCTGGCTGCATCTCAGCCTCCAAAGCAGCATCATATGCTTTTTCCACAGCACCCAGGTCTGCATTCTGACAGGCCTCTGAGAACGCACAGTCCTCTTCACCGGGCTGGAGGGCCTCCTTGTGAGCCTGAGTATCTAAGAGCCACTCCATGCGTTGCTGAGAGCTGGTCCTCACACTGGGATTGGAGCCCAGAGGGCTCTGCTGACTGGTGGCTGTGCAGCTGAGGAGCATTCCAGGTGCTTCTGGGAGGCTCTTGAGAGCAGTGCCCTTGGGCCCAACAGGCTGGGCCTTGAATCGTAGCTTCTCTTCTTCCAGCCCTCCAGCCTTGGACAAGCTGCTTCCCCTCGGTTTTCTTTTCCGAGAAAGAGACCCTGTGTAAACAGTGAAATGACTCAGCGGTTGTGGAAAGACTGAGCGCACTGAGCTCTGTGCATCTTATCTCCTTGGCCCCTTCCTCTGTGCTCAGCAGGATGGCTCGACTCAACTTGCAGGGTCGCCAAGCTCACCAAAATGTTGTTTTCAAAGATAGCATTTTCCTCTTATTTTGTATTTCCTATATATTTTAAAATTATTTGGCTAGTACCTGGGACACTTTCTTATTAAAAAAAAAAAATCTACCAATAGAGAAATGCATGGAACACATTGGAAAGTTGCTTTTTGGTCTTTCTCACTCTTACGCCACCCCACAGTCAGCCCCAGCCAGCATCCAGGCTCTTTCTGTGAATTTCCCACCTGCACATAAGCACGCACATTGATTCTGCTTATTTCCCCTACAAAAGGGGATCACAGGGTTCCCCTAATGGGTGTGTCCTATAGAAATTTCTTTCCCCGTCATACAGTCTGTCTGTCCTTGGAAAGGCCATACATGGGTTGGTGATCTGGCCATGCCATGATTTATTTCATGACTCTTTCGTTGTTTACTTAATTCCCACTTTTCCTGTAATGAATATTCTTATATCTACGTCTTGGTGTTGGTAGGAACTGCCAGAGTACCCTTCATAAGGCCTTTACCAGTTAAAACTTCCACCGTCCATCCCAGTGTAGAACATTAGGCGTCTTTTAAGTGCAGAAGGCTCCAGTGTGTGTCTTCTCACCGCGCTTTTGTTCCTGTGTCTGACCTGCAGGATTGTCAGCACCCAGCTCGTGCCCTCCCTCACTGCCAAGATCCTGCTTCACAGACCCGCACCTCTGGACCAGGTATTGTAACACACACCCGCCGGCCAGCGTGCTGCCCCACAGCGCCTGTAACTAAGTGTGGTGGGCCTGAGCCCAAGCACCGATGGGCCCTGGGGCACTTACCCATGGAATGTTGTCAGGACCCGTGGTCTGTTCCTGCAGTTTCCCTTGGGAGGGATGCGACTGACAAGGTTGAAAGGAAGCACTTGCTTCCATGTGGTAGGTTTGGATAGTCACTTTTTCTTCAGATAAGTGGTTCCCGAATTTGACTTACTATCAAGATGGCCTTTATGTCAAAGAAATGTTAGATTTTTCAGAGGCCCACTGTAAAGAATGTGTCCTTTAAAAAATTTAGGAAAACTCTTATAATACTTCCATTTGGTATTTATTTAAATTGTGTTTAGAGTGGGAAAAAAAAGACGTCACTGGGAATAAATTTCCCCACAGTCGGACCACATGGAGATAACCACTGCTAGTGCCTGGCAATTTTCTTCCTGTCCTTTTTTCTCCCGTTTTGTGTATTTTAGGGTATGAAAGTATGGCTTTGGTGTATTATAAAGTTCTGTCTTCTCTTGTGAGATCAGCAGCCACGTAAAATGCTGGTGGGCCTCTATCCAGGCTCCTCACCTGCTGTTGGTGGGGTGGTGGGGAGAACGTCCTTTCTGGTAGACAGTCTGATGCAGGGAGATTTAAAGATACCCTTTCCTTCTCCTAATACTTCTACTTCATGAAATCTACTAAGGAAAAGCTCTGACTGCTGAGAAAATTTATATTCAAAAGTCTGTTGTTAGCAGTGCAGTGACGCACACCTATAATCCTTGCTGCTTGGGACTCTGAGGCAGGAAGATGGGAACTTTGAGGTCAGACACTGTCTCAAAATAAAATTAAAAATAAGCCAGCCTTGGTGGTGTACAGTTGTAATCTCAGCTATTCAGGCAGCTGAGACAGAAAGATTGCAAGTTCAAGTTCAGCCAGGACAGTTTACAGAGACCCTGTCTCAAAATACAAAAGGGCAAGGGGTGTAGCTGAGTGTGAAGACCCTGGATGGATGGATGGATGGATGGATGGATGGATGGATGGAGATGTGTTTCAATGCTTATGTAGGCGTGAGTTTTGATTCCTAGTCCAGTAGTACCTTAATTTATGAACTTAACATATTCTATGATTTTGGAAAAGACGACCACATCTGTGTTTGTGTGAGAAAGATGGCCATGGTCACATTTGTTACCCAGTGAAGATTCTGCAAACAAACAGAAAATTTTGCCTAATATTTCTGTCTGTGAACCAAATTGTTTTCCAACAAAAGCACTTACGAGCGAAGGTACAGTGGTACTGGGGGTGGTGAAGCCTCTCTTACAGCTGGATTTATGGACATGAAAAATGTCTAAGGTGGGATTTGGCAAACTGGCCTATGAGCCAACTGTGTATAATACAAATAAAGTTTTATTAAACTGCTGTTGAGTTACAGCAGCCAGCTGCATTTTGGGACAAGGCCACAGGGCTTATAAAGCTGAAATTGCAAACCTGGTGAAAGGGTTTATTGGGCATTTTAACTGTTGGTAGGCACTGCCAGAGTACCCTTCATAAGGCCTTTAACCAATTAAAACTTCCACCATCCATCCCAGTGTGGAACGTTAGGTGTAAAGGGATCATCTTACCCTTTACGTTCTGCTGGCCTAAGGTCAGGAAATAATTTACTCTCACCACTGTAAGCTTTGTAAGATTTGAGCCAGCCATTTAAAATGGCTGAAGATGTTATGAGGACAGGAATTCCATATTACTGTTTTAAGTGGACAAATTGATTGTTTTCCTGTTACTGGGGCGGGAATTCAGGGATCCTACAACCCTGGCTGCCCTTGAATTTGTAGTTCTCTTGCCTCAGCCTCTCAGAGTGCTAGAATTAGAGGTGTGCAGAAAACCAGCTCAGCTGAAAAGTCAGATTCCTTATAATACCTCAAAAGTACAAAAGTGTAAACTTAAAAAATGTTCGGATATTAAGTTGTTTGCTTAAGGAGAATATGTGATTTTTTAAAAAGAATTTTGTCTAGAGTAAGCTCATGTAGAGCATAGTAACCTAAGGTGAGTTTTTGAAGTCACTGAAGAAAGCAAGTCATTCCATCTCAGAGGACTGAAAGTCATTTTGGCCGGAAGAGCAGTGTTGGTGTGTATTTTGTTTTGGTAGTTGCTTTTGGAATCTTAGCTTTTTTGTTTTCTTGTTAGAAAATCTCTTAAGTTTCTGGCCTTAGCTGTGAACCAGAATAAGCCAGAGATCTGGTACAGAACCCTCTGAGAGTCACAGGACTTGGACATTTTGGTTCTAGAATGAGTTCTCTGTGGTACAGCAGAGGCTATGAATTCTTGGCTTACTTCCCAGAGGGCGAGACTGAGCAAATCAGAGCTCTCAGCAGTATGTGAGTTCAGGTGGGTGCTGTGGTGCAGCCTGAATAGCCCGATTTTTGCCCCTTCCTGGTAGTGGTAGGGCAAGCAGCTCAGGGAGCTCTGCTCCATCTGCCAGGCTCTTGGCATGTGGCTGGGACCAGCTCCTTGGGCTTGGCGAGGGATCGTGAACAGATGGTGAGGTGAATTCCTGATGGTTAGCTCAAGAGCAGAGAGTGGTACCCGGCACCAACCTGTGCGTGTTTGTTTCAGAGTCCACTTGCAGCAGAGGACACAACGCAGGACCTGGGTAAGTAGAGTGCTGCGCTCTGGCCTTTGAGGCATGCCAGTGCTGCCTATCACTGGATAAGCCATCTCAGGGCCGGCCAGTCCCTTGTTTATTTCATCTGCTCGTCAGATTGGGGGGTGGGTCTGAGTGATCCTCGGGATCAGCATTATGCACCGGCATCCTAATAGTTAAGGTCATGTTCTCTAGACCCCTGCATGCAGACCCTCCTTAGCTCAGTGCTGTGACACTGCTCTGGCAGGTTCCGGGGCTCTGAGGACTGCTGAAGGCCCTTTTGCAGGTTGTCTCAGCATCCCCACTGGTTCCCTGTGGAAGCCTAAGTTGGGGAATCCCTTTGTCAGTTGTTTCTAGCTGTTTGTGCTAGTGTTTCTAGCACTTTGTTTCTAGCTTTTTTTTCTTTTTTTTTTTAAATTACGTAACGCTAAACTTTCTTTCATTGAGTGCCCCCCTTTTCCCTAGCTGGGATAGTGCTGTCTACCGTGGCTCTTTCCCTGTTGTCACAGCACCTGAGCTGCAGTTGTGGCTTGTGTCTGGACTGAAGCCTGGCTTCCTGCATGCTTTTGAGCTGGTGTGTGGGTTGAGTGCGTCACCACAGGAAGGATTTTTGCCTTTCTGTTTCCTCCAGCCCAGGGAGAGCCCTGCCCATGTTGCTTTGCAATTGCAGGAGCAGTGTTCCCCCCGAATGTCCAGATCACCCCTGTCTTCCTGACTGAAGAGGAAGTTGCCAGTCTCCATGAGTTTCCGGTGGAGCAGATACCTAGGTAGTTCAGAAATCACCCGGGAATTCACCTAACTGCACATGCAAGGAGGTTGCTTACATCTCCATTGAGAGAAACACTGGTACTGCCCATCTCTGCTCAGTCCTGTCCCCTCCCTCTTCTGTGTTATAGGCAGGCATCTGTGGCTTGAGAGTATTGATCTGGGAGGGGCTCCAAATCCTAGGCCTCTTCCTTAGTAGCTGTATGACCTTGGCCCAGTCTATTCCCTTGCACAGTCTCTTTCACAGACTCACTGTGACAGTGTCTCCTAGGAGACCCTCCAGTTCTGGATGACTGTTATTCAGGTGGCCACATTTTCAGTAGGAGGTCCTGGGAACCCCCAAGAGCCAGATGCTACCTTCCTTTTACTCCTGTGGTTTGACCATGATAGCATCTTGGCCTCTGTGGCCTCAGGGATCTATGTGTCACTGACCCTGCGCCAGTTAGGAACTCAGTGCTTTTGTCTCCCACAAGCAACTGTGCAGGCAGTGTGCTCCCTCCTAATGCATGTGTTGTTCACCAGGCCAGCCAGACAGTGGGACAGTACGGCCCACCATCTTGCAAAGGATTGGACCACATCTCTTAAAAAAGATGCTACCAGGCAAGTGGCATCTGTGCCTTGGATGGCAACTACCACCCTGGAGCCCATGTCCCCTAACAGAGTGTGGCCAAAGGGTAAGAAAGAGAATGGACATTTGCCTGGCCATGAGATGGAAGGCTGGGGCCCCGAAGAACTGAACACTACTGCTGGCGGCCAGGTTCCTGGCCTCAGCTGCTCCCTGCACAAGGAAGCAGCCTTTCTCCAAAAGGAGATCGACTTATCTAAAATCCACATTCCAGAAGCTCAGGAAGTTGGAGCATTCTCAGGTCATTGTGCCTTCCCACAAGCGTGTGCTCCAGGTGGCAGAGGTCTTCACCATGAGGACTCTGTCACTGATGTCAGCAACCTGGAACCCATGCCATCTGAGGACATGGCCACTGGCAGCCACCTGTCTTCCTCCTCACCTGATGTGCTCACTCAGAATGGAGCCCAAGAGCAGCATGAAGACCTTCATGACACCAGCAGCCACACCCTTGATCCTGGAACAGACCCCCTCCCCAGACAGACCAGCCGGCCATTGTCACCTCACCGGGATCCAGAGCCAGAGCAGAGAGGTAGTGAGCTTCCTGAGGGGGACCATGGTGTAGATAAACAAGCTGATGGAGTCTGTGAGAGCCTTGCAACTACTGGTCTACAGTGCATTTCCGATTCAGCAGACTCCCAAGGTGATGGCCCCTTGGCAGACAGAGCTGACTGCAAGTTGGCCCCAGTTGGAGTCCCCATGAGACTCGTGCAGATGAACCTCTATACTCACAGTGTTAAGGGGTTAGTGCTGTCCCTTCTGGCCGAGGCACCGCTGCTGAAAGACCATGCAGCCATCGAAGAGGTGGTGAGTGTCTCCAGATCTGTTCCTTGTGCTCCTCTGGCAGTCTGCTAGAAATATGGATGGGCTGGCTCAGCTGCCTGCTATGTGTCCCCAGGCAAACCCTCCCTGCTTATGTCATGGGCGTGATAGCAGTGCCAGCCTTCTTGGTGTGTGAGAGGTGGAGTAAGCCATGCACGTGGTGCAGTGCTGGTGCAAAGACATCTGGGTTTTGATTTTCTGCTATTTCTTCTTCCTCCAGTTTCTTGGCTGGTTGGAGTTCTGGCCGTGTCATTGTCCAGCCATGGGACCTTGCACACAAGCTTTTTTCCTCTTGAGTCTCTGCTTCCTTTTCAGTAACATGGGTGCTGGTAGGCCTCCTGTTCCACATGCGGTGGCACAGTGCCAGTAAGGCTGCACGTGCAGCCATTGTATTGCTTCTGCTTTGGCCTCATTTGCTAGCCCCGGCAGCTCTAGATTCCATGTTACCTGGACCCTATATCTGCAGCAGTCAGCTGGGTGAGAATCCTGGAATCCCGGTGTTTCCCTTGGTAGCCCCAGCATTGCGTAGGGGTGACCCAAATTGCCTTCCCAGAAGACCTGGGACATTTGAAATCCCAGCTGACCCTGGAGGGGTCTTCTTCAACCATTCCAGCCTCTTTCCTCTCTTAGAGCAGTGATCTGACCTTCTGTAAGGTCCAGGCCCTTGCTGGAGATTCCGTTGCTATGGTAACAGCCTTGCTTTAGTTGGCAAGGAAAGTGGTAGCAGGGAGAACAGCAGGTTGAAATTGCTGCAGGGCAAATGGTGTCCTGGGGCTCTCCTTGTTTTTATTCTTAAATCTATATTATTCTAAGCCGATCTTATTAGCATGCAGGGCCTGTGACCCTCTGTAAATGAGCAGGTCACCTTGGAGCCCAGAGAAGGGAAGGCTGCTGAGCTGCTTCCTTTGCACAGAGCTACTAGCAGGAGACTGCTCTTCTGCAGAGCGCTGGCTCGTCAGTCCCCTGTCCCCAGACCCCGGGGCATCAAGTTGTTGTTTATTTGCTTCCTCTCTGTCCTCGTTCTCTGTGACTGTCACTTCACCCATGTCTGTCCCTTACAGCAGCAAAGCAGGACAGGGCTGCAGCTGCCCACATCTCATCTTACTGCCTCACTTTTCACTGTCTCTTCCGCACTGTGCCAAGCCTTAGAAATGTTATTTTGAAGGCTCAGTGTTGGATGCAATATTAGATGTAATAATTTATTTTTACCTTCTCCCCCCAAAATGTTTGAAAAAATAGCACAGGGTGCTCTATGAGATGTGTTCTGCATTAGCTGTATGCCAAATGCTACTTCACATCTGTTACTTCAGCCAAACCTTTAAACAGTTGTAGGGGGAGATGTCTATCGCAACTCCCATCTTACCAGCAAGAAAACTTAGCCTGTTTAAGAAGGATCTTAGGCAAGTGGCAGGTCCAGAATTTTTGCTGGCTTCTTGTTCCCCTGCCTTGGCCTCTCTCTTGACTCATCTACCCTTGCTATCCTAGATGGGAAGGCAAAGGCAGGGTGACTGCCCTGCCCTTTGTGGCTCTTGCTAGGTGGACATGGTGCATGGCTTGTCGAGGCCCACCCATGCTCTTGCGTGCAGAGTAGGATTTGACACTGATGAGGCCCAAGGAAATACAATGCAGTTTTATGGAGGAGAAAAAGCTAGTCTTTTCTAAAAAGAATAGGGCTAACTATTGGATCAACCTGCTGGTTTGAGAGTGAGTTTGTTAATCAGACCCAAAGCCTGTTTTGTTTGAAAGAGATTGTTTATTGCTTTTCTGTCCTAGACCTGCTTGACCTGATTCTCCTGCAGCTGGTCAGAATACCAGGGTCCCTACTGAGTTGTTAGCTACAGGCCAGATGGGACAGTGAGGGCAGTCCTTAGAAAGGGATCCTGGATGTTACACACGGAGGTGCTGTCGCATCATGCTGCCAGCTTGTCTTTCAGTGGCTGCGTTGGACATCTGGGTTTGCAGTGGGTGAGGCAGGCCAGCAGGAAGGCTGGGAAGAAGAGGGAGTCAGAGGGAAGCAGTCCAGAGGGCTGAGTTAGGGGTCAGTTGAGAGGAACGCACTAGGCTTCCACCAGGGGGCAGCATAGAGCCATTGATGCTGTAGCTGCCCTCCTAGAGCCTGAGATAAACTCAGTGACCTTCAAATACTGTGGTCAGATCAATTATCCATTGCCCCACGAGGCCATCGAGCTGTCCACCGTCCGTGTATAGTAGACAAGGCGTGAAGCTAGGGTGAGAGTGTTTCATGAAGTATTTTATGGAAGAGCACTCCTCCTTGCCACCTGTGTGACTGCTTCTGTGAATACATCCCACACACTGCTGCTTCTGCATGTCACAGTCCCCACAGGCCTTCCAGCCCGTTGCGTCATGTACACTGGAAGTTGGGGCCCAGGAATTAAAGACCCCAAAGTGGCTGTTTTCAGCTCTGCACAGCTCTTTGGTTCTGCCACTGCAGTACAGCCATAGAGAGTACGTAGATAACTGGGATGGATGTGCTGTTAACACTCGTGAATATGGATGTTGGCGCCGCAGATAAGTTTCACATGGCACAGCACTATACGTTCTCCCCCAGACACACAAAATATAAAAGCCATACAAAAACTGTTCTTCTCAGGCTGAACAAAAAAGCAGCAGTGGGTTGGATGTAGCTCAGAGGCTGCAGTTTGGTGACTCCTTCGGTGTTGATGAAAGAGCTTGGTTTCCAGTACAGTTGTCCGTGTGTCATCTGACCCAGCCTCTTGTGGGTAACTTGGTTTGTTGCTAAGTGATTTTATCCTGAGTACAGGCTAGGCAAGAGATGCTGAGGCAGAGCTCAGTACCTGCAGGGAGTCCAGGTTTTAGCATGGCTCACTGGCTTTGTGAAGCTTCTAATGAGGCAGTGTGTGACCTCAAGCCTGTGGGTAGGTGTGATACTCATGACTGTGCGCACACATCTGTGCACGTGGGAGGTTCCTTAGTGTCCACTCCCCTCAGTGCTGGGTAGGGCATTCAGGTCATTTGACCATGGAAGATTGTGTGTGACTCCTAAGCACACGGTTTTTATGTAACTCTGCCCTCTCTGTCTAAGCCATTTTGCAGATGGGGGGAAAAAAACAACAGCACAGGAAACTTAATAGCTTGCCGATGGTCACTTGGCTAGGAAGTTGCTGAGTCTGAGGTCTTTACCTGGGAGCTGTCTGGTGTTCAGGGACAGTGGTCTTTTCGTGGCTTAAGCAGTCCCAGGAGGCCAAGTGCGGGTAGAACCTAGATAGACATTACTGATGTCCTCAGTCTAGCCCTAAGCACAGCCGAACGAACTCCAAGTGTTCTAGAGGATGATGCTGTAGAAGATTTAAGGACCAGGAATGTAGCTGATACTGTGTTGTTAGGTTAAAAAGCTAGTATCCATTACTATCTATGGTTTGATCCCATTTTTATTTTATAAAAAAAAAGAATTATATAAAAAGGCATAGTTTAGTATTACAATTGGATTTACACACTGTCCATCTGTTGGGAGGTTTTGAAAAATGCAAGGTGGGGGACTCTTCCTGATAGCTGTCCTCAGCTAAGGCTCCTCCCTGAGCCAGCATAGAGAACCAGGGATACTTTTCAGTCTCCTAGGAACGGCACCGATCTCGGTGTAGTGGAGAGATGTTAGGGCATGATATCTGTTGGGGGACTTCTGCTCCCCAACCCAGCTGAAAACCACTGGCATGGTCCTGGCATGGTCCACTGTTGAACGCACTGCCCAGGGAGATATGCAGTCATGATAGTAGTAGACTGGTGAGATTATGGACAGTTTTTCCTTGCTTGCTTTTTTCTGTAGTTTTCTTTTGGTCCAACTCTCTTTTCTTGTTTTCTACAGTATGACCCTGAACTTAGAAACATCAGAACATAGGGTGTGAGTCGGTGCTTCTCTGAGGACAGGCAGAAGCACTGGGTAGAGTCCATTTTGGCTGAATCGAGTAGTCCCTGAGACTTCCGGGGAGGTTTAACTAAGCCCACGGTCGGATAGGTGGCTCTGCGATGGTTTCGAGGCCAGTCCTGCTGCCTGTGGCCCTCTCCCTGCCCTCTGCAGTACCACAGCAGCCTGGCATCCCTCAACGGGCTGGAAGTGCACCTGAAGGAGACGCTGCCTAGAGACCAAGCCGGCCCCACGGGGGGCACCTACAGCTTCGTGCACCACGACCACATCCAGAACGTGCTCACGGGTAAGGGGATGGCAGGGTGCGGGGTAGAGGACGCCCCTGGAGGTGGTGGTAGGCCAGTGCAATGCTGTGCCACAGTACCTGACCCCTAGCCAATGAGCTGCCTCCCTGGGAACCCAGCCCCTACCCCAGCAGACGCCCTTGGCTCGTTTGCCTTTGCCTGGTGTTCCCCAGTGTTGTGTGAGGACTCACTCCTGCTCAGAGGCCCCTGATAGGGCCTGCCTAGAATTTTGAAGTCCCTGTGCAGGAAGCGGCTGTGGCTCCTGGGGAACAGGCAGAACCTGGTGCATGGTGGCACTGTGTCTGCTCTTCTCCCTCTTTTGTGGCATCCACACTCTGAACCCTGAGTCCACCCTGAGTCATGTTGGAGTGGAGGGGCCGCTACTCACCATCTGTGTCCTCTTCCCTGGAAGCCAACCTTCCCCTGGTGGCCTCAGCCCAGAACCGCCACTTCCTCCAGGCCGTCAGCCTCATGCACTCCGACTTCGCCCAGCGGCCCACACTGTATGAGATGACCGTCAGGTGAGCCTCCCACGCCATGCCAGGCCTGTTCCCCACAGCCCAGCTCAAAGGAACCTGCTATGGGCCAGCCGCCAATGTGACGGTCCCCAGTGAAGAACATTCTGGTTACTGTATTCGAGGCCTTCCTTGGTTTGCTGTCATGCATACATGTGCCAGGGATCTTCTGGGTCCCTCTTTGCTTTAGACACTTGGGTCGTTGGTGACAAAACCCAGACTCCTCACTGTCAAGCAGTTACGCCCCTTCGTGAGGTGTGTTCTTGCTGGGAATGATGCTGAAATAACATTGCTGTCTTTCAGATTTAAAAAAAGCAATACATGCTCACATTAAAAACGAATTTAGAGCCGGGTGTGGTGGCTCTTGCCTGTAATCCCAGCACTCGGGAGGCTGAGGTGGGAGGATTGTTGCAAGTTCAAGACCAGCCTGGGCTGCAGAGTGAGCTCAAGGCCAGCCTGAACTGCATAGCGAGACCCGTCTCAAAAACACACACACACACAAAAAGAATTTAAAAAAACAACATTCAGGGTGCTTGGAAATCTATAAAGTAAGGTATTTTCTTTCCTTTGTCTGTCACACACCCAAGAAATAACCACATTTCTGCTTTTGTTGTGTATTACTCCTGATTTTTATTTCTGTACATAAAATGTTTCTTACTATTTTATTTTAATTAGCTTGAGAGTCCTTCTAGAAAAAAAAGATTGTGCTAATACACTGTTTTCCAGTTGCTTTTCTCACACCACGACATAGATATAGTCTGTAAATTATTATAATTTATAGTGTTTTACCACCCAAACTCTGTTGGAATGCATCTCTTATGAAACAGCAGAAAATAAGGCAAGACTAAGGGCCAGGGGGGAGGTGTATGATTTTCTGTTGAGCCTTTGAAACAGTCTGGTCCAGGGCATTTTTTTCTCAGTTGAAGCAGCAGGAGAATCAGCAGCTTGTCCTGGGCCCACATTTGTACTAGGATTTGAACCAGGCTTCAGTGACTCTGAAGTGTATATACTTTGCCCTGGCAGGTTTCAGCTGCAGGGGGCAGCTTTGGCCAGGGGCTGGGTAGGGTCACTGAGGTGCACAGGAAGCCCTGTCACCTGCACGCCGTCCCGGCTGGTGCCTCACTCCACCTTCCGTGATCAGTGAGCCTGCTCTAGCCGCACTGCACAGCTTCCCAGGCTGGCGGCCGGCTTGGGACCTGGTTGTGGCGGAGGGTGGCTGTTTTGGGGGAGGTGGCAGCAAGTAAAATGTCAGCATCTGCTCCACCAGCCTTCTTGCAGCTGCAGCATTTCACCTTCCTGGCAGTCGAGAGGGATCCGTAGCTCAAGGGATTTGTTGGGAAGTTATTTCCATAGTGGCAGTAGAGGCAGCAGTTGCCTGGTTTTAACCACTCCCCATGGGCTCAGTAAAATTCATACATATTTCTGCTATGTAATCTCTTTGTTAAAAACCCTCAGTGAGGACACATACCATCATCTTATCCACTGTACAGATGAAAAGCCTAGGACTCAGAGAGAGGTTGAGTATCCCAGCCTAGGGCACACAGCTCGGAGGTGGAGCTGGGATTTGCACCCAGCCACATGACTCAGCTCCGCCCTTAGAACCACCAGGCCCCAGTGCTTCCCTGGCTGTGTGAAGAGCTTGTCCCTCTGGTGTGGTCAGCGGTGAGGACACTGTTAGTCCCATGAGGTCCCCCCAGGAGAAGCCAGAGGAGGATAGAATTTTCTTCACTCTTCAACATAGGACAGGTCTGAGGGAGAAGAGCTTTAGTGGGCATTGATCACTATCATACTAGACTAGGGGAAACTGAGGCCCTGTGGGGACATGGTTTGAGACGTCAGGTCCCACCGTGGACTGTCCTGGCCTGCAGTAAGTTGAAAGGAGGGTAGGAAGCCTGTTGCCAGCACTGAGGCCTGAAACTCAAATGAGTGAAACATCCTAAGCCACACACCACACACCACAGCATTCGGCGTGCTGGCATTCAGGGACCACCTTACCCAGGTCTCTGGGGCCAAGCCTCCTGCTGGCCCCACGGGACCATTGTCTGCTTCCCTCTTCTGACAGGAACGCCTCCACGGCTGTGTACGCCTGCTGCACCCCTGCCCAGGAGACCTACTTCCAGCCGCTGGTGTCCACTGCCCGGGGCTCTGGCTTCCCAAGCCCACAGGATGGGGCCTTCAGCCTTGCGGGCAAAGCCAAGCAGAAGCTGCTGAAGCATGGGGTGAACTTGCTGTGAGCCAGGCCACAGCCCCAGCTCACTGTCTGGCAACAAAGATTAAGCAGCCAGGGAGACTCAAGGTTTTGTAATGGGAAAGGCCCCTCTATTTTATTTTCCTTGGAATAGTACCTTTTAAGGAACATAGAGTTTGAGTTCTCGTGACTCTTGTTGCAGGTTGGCATGTGTGTGTGGCACACCCAGTGCACACATGTATGCACACCCAGTGCACTTGGTAAAGAACTTGATCACACCAGCAGTATTGGGCCAAGACGCCAGTTTGTCTCTTCACACTAGAGAGGTTCAGGGTCAGTTTCCCTGTCATGTGGAGCCAGTGGTATTTGATTATTTCCTGTTGCTATCGATTCTGGGCTCAGTGGCTGCCAAAGCATTCTGGGATGGCACTTGACTGCCCCCATCCTAGAGTCTTTAGCCCTGTAACCAGATGGATGTGGTGGAGCCCAGCTGCACAGTGAGGGGGTGGTCAGTTACCAGGCTGTCCCCATGCTACTGCTCAGCGTCCTCCCACAAGGTCTTCTGGGAGGTCTGTGATAATGGACCTCGTATGGTCCTTGGAGTACAGCAGTGCGGCAAGTCCTGCTGACGCAGACAGAACTGGGGCCCTGAGGGCAGAGATGAGGATTGAGGGGCTGGGGATTTAGCTCAGTGGCATAAGTGCCTGCCTTGCAAGCAGGCAGTCGTGAGTTCCGATCCCTGGTACCAATAAAAAGGAAAAAAGACCAAAAAAAAAAAAAAAAACCCAGAGATGGGGATTGGTCTCTGCTGCCTTTGCGGGGGAGGGGTTGTGCATCTGCCTCCTGTCCAGTGGGCATCCCAGATGGGAGTGTCCAAGACAGTGGGGGCAAAGGACCGCACCCTACTCTGGTGGCTGTGACGAAGGGAACAGCGTGCCATCCTGGGTTTCTGAACCCACAAGGTGCCTTACACATGGGTCTTGCTACTGTAATCAATCTTTGTGATAATACAGTGCAGACTGCAGGTTGAATCTCAACTGAATGTTTACTGTCAGTGCCCGAAGTGCTGTTTGAAAATGATGATGTTAATGATTTCATGTCAGTGGACAATAATGTTTATGATGTGATGTCTTGAGACAGGTTTCCAAGGGCTAATAATAAAATGACCAAACCCATGAATAATTGTAACCTTTCCAGTGACAAAGTGAAGGTGTTCATTAATGTGTATGTGTGTGTGTGTGTACATGTGTGTGTATATACACACACACACACACAGCTTAGTATTAGTGGACTGGCTCCCAGATACCCCAAGGACACCAAAATCTGAGGATACTGATGTTCTGTGCACCAAATTACATAGTATTTGCAAAAACCAGCACACTGCCTCCCGTGTTCTTTAAATCATCTCTGGCTCACTCATGATACCTAACAATGTGAGTGCTGTGGTTGAACTGTATTAAGGAATGACAGGGACTCATCTATACATGTCTGGCGCAGATAAATTTTTTTCCAAATTATCTTTGCTCCTGGGCTCGTTGAGTCCTTGGATGCAGATTACATGGGAAAAGGGCCAAATCTGCATTTTTTCTCCATGGATACTGGAGACTGGAACTCACTGTGACCAGTTAAGGAGCTGTGGGGTATAGCCACATCCCAGTAAGCACCAGTCTCTGTGTGGCTGCCAGGCCAGTGTCACTTTTTCCTCTCCCTGGGGCCCTTCCAGCCACTGGCCAGCCATCTTGGTCACCTTGCCAGATGGAGGAAGATCCTGCCAGAAGCTAGGATAAGTGTACATTGTCTACTTCCCTGATCATTCCTCCAAGAAACAATTCCATGCCAGCCTCTCAAGAGACCTTCCCATGGCGGATTTACACAGCTCATTCCTTTGCTGTCACTGAAGTATTTTTAAGCAGCTATACTGATCAATGCTCAGTCTTGAACTTGGTGAAATTACAACCTGCTAGGTATTGCACTATAGTATTTGGAGCCCAGAGCCTCTGCCTACTGCCTACTGGTGGGTCAGCTGACTACTTAGGCTTGAGGGCTCTTCCCAAATAAGCTCTGTTTCCCCAAAGATGTCTCTTGCCTGTGTCTCAGCCCTTTCCTGGACGTCCAAGCCATCAGCAGATCTTAATCTCACTTGTTCTGGTAAAAAAAATTTTTTTTCATCCAGTTTCATAGGGCTGCTTTGAGGCTAAACATGTTTTAGATACAAAATGCATTTCTTTTTAAAAATCAGTGCTACAGTTTCCTTTTAAATCTTTACCCCAAAGCAGAGCCTTAACCAAACAAAGCATGTCACAAATAGCAGAAGCACAGAAGAATGTGAAGCCCACATGCTGGACTCCCTTTACATTATGCCCACAAATTCACTGCAAGTTAGGAGTCTCGGTCCCCTCCCTCGAGTGTGAGCTGTGCTTAGTGATTTGCCCTAATGTAAAGATGGTGGAGCCTGACTTCTGAGGGTGGGTTACAGGGGTCTCTTACTCATTTTTGGAAGAGCTGGCTACCACACCTTGAGCCCCGGTGGTGAGGAACTCGGGCCTCCAGCTAGTAGCCACATTAGCTTTCAGTTCCTCCAGCACTGGTCGAGCCCCCAGATGCGACACTTCCTGATTGCAGCTACAGGAGAAAATGAACCAGATGTCAGCCCGAGCCGCTTCCTAGCATCTCGGCCCTCAGAAAGAGTAGGGTGATAAGCGTGTGTTTGAAGCCTCTCTGGGGTGGGGGTAACTTGTACAGCAGAAGGCAGCTGATACATCTGACACCCAGCTCCCTCCATGAACCCAGTGTCCACAGGGCTGTAGCGGAGGACGCTGCGCAGACAGCTTCAGTTGGGAGCACAGTCAGCTGCATCCCCACCGTGGAGAACTGTGCTAGGCCAGGAACACGGAGCCCTCCCAAGGCTTCCTTCCACAGGTTCCAGAGCTGCAGCGAATGGCCAGCCAGCTCCTAAGTCACTCTTCCAAACCTCAACTTGGTGTCTTCTGATCTCTAGCATCTCAGGTGCCTCTGCAGCATGGCACCCTCACCGGAGAGCAGGCTTCCCCCAAAGTGGCCCGAAGGCCACGCTGTCTCCCTGCTGCCAGCCTCCATCACTCCACCTTGGAGGAGGGGTGACTTGGAGGAGCCACAGGGGAGCCTGTGGGCTCAGGTCACTCCCTGCAGTTTGAGGAAACTCATCGGTGGCAACCAGGGGCAGGGCGGTAGCAGGTGAGAGATCCCAGTAAGAATCCCATTCTGGCCCCACAGTGCCTCTGCCAGGATGAGGTGCAGGAGGAGGAGAAAGGGGCAGCCTTTCACTTGGCTTACGCTGCCTATGGTTTGTTCACCTGGAGAGTGGCCTCCATGGTGTGTTCCTGTCCCTGAAGTGTCTGAGTTCCTTGGCACCAGCCTTCCCAGTGGTGTTCCCAGTACCAGATAGCAGAGGCAGCTTTCTCATGCATTCATGTTGTGAACCTTTTTCCACTGCCAAAATGGAACCTTCTGAATCCTATCTCTTGTATATGATAAAAAGTTCCCTGAATCTTACCACTGCAGTAACTTACAAAAGTCAAGTCCTGAAACACATCCTTCCTCTTGGCTTTATGGCTTTGGTCCTGCTTTGTTTCCACGCAGAGGTGCCATTTGGTGCCCTTCGGGCCCCAGGGGCCTGACAGCTGGGTTGCTATTGCCAGATCTTGGTGACTGCCCTGGAGACTGCTGGGAAATGAACATTTAAACGCCAGCTTCCTGTTCCAATATCTGAGAGCCCCAGGGCTGCTGTCAGGATGTGGCTTATTCACAGCCCCAGGTTCACATACTCAAAATTAACCTCTTAAGAGTGAAGTGTCCTCAAAACAGCAGCCCAGGGGGCCATAGTGGCTTCTTCCTGCACAGTGAGCACCGTACCTTCCTGTGGCAGTATGGAAGGACACATTTGCAAAATGGTCTGCCCCGTTGTTACAGTTGACATCTAGAGTGCCACTGTAACCCAGGACCACAGACCGCACAGCTGACAACACAGGAGGGGAAGGATGCAGAGGCTGTGTTCTGGGTCAGTCCCTGCTGTGTCTGTCACCCGTGAACAGCAAGGATCACGTTCCTGGGAGAGATTAATAGTCCCTGTCAGACTCCCACTGGGAAAGAACCTCTGATCCCAAGAGAAGCAGCCCAATCAGTCTGTCTTCTACCCCCGAGGGAGGCATCTAGGCATCATCTGCTCTTGTCACCTTGGCAGTGGAAGCCATGAGTAGTGGCTGCCACTACCACTTGCTACCACTGCCAAGTGGAGACTGAGGTCACGTTGCAGTCACCTGTGTGGGCATCTCTGCATTTTACCTGTGCATGCTCCTTTCCAGTGTGGCTGAACTGTCCCTCCCAATTCACGCAGTTACCCTGGTGACCCTAAAGAGGTCAGTACAGACACTTCCACTGGTGTGGGCCTTCTTGCAGCAGGCCACAGGCTCAAGGGAACAGGCTCAGCAGTGGTCCCCAAAGATATCAGGTGCCCAGTCGTGCACCTGAGAATACCACCTGGTGTGGTAAAGTCTGTGCACTGGGATGGAGGTGGAGGATTATCTTAGATTATCCAGCCCAGCCATCGATGCCATCACAGTGTGTTTCCATGGGCAATGCCAAAGGAGTTGTGTCCCCCAGAGAAGGCCATGTGAACAGGAAGGCAGAGATCGAAGGGACACAAGCCCAGAAGCCCAAGGCTACTAGATGCTGGAAAAAACAAGGAATGGATTCTGTCCTGGAACCTGCAGAGGACATGTGCAATGGTAGGTTCAGTAAAGCTGACCTTGTACTTTGAGTCTCCAGAACTGTGAGAGAATGGATTTTGTTGCTTTAAGCCACCATTTTAAGTAATTAGTTACAGCAGCCTAGGAAACTAATGCACCCACCTGCAAACTTGATGTCGGCCCTGGTACTGCACCCTCCTCTTCAGGAGTGCAGCACGGAGCGCCAGTGAGCAGCAGAAGAGGTGAAGACTCTTGAGGTTGAGGTCTGCAGAGATGCCAGGCGAAGGGGAGGCTATGCAGGATGACTTGCCTGTTCTCAGCAAGAGTCCCCAGATTTTGCCAGAGGAGAAGCAGCGAGCGAGCGAGTGAGAGAGAGGAGCAGGCACTAATGGGCTGTAGCTGTCCAGGCAGCGGGGTTAGTGGCCTGAAGCTGGGCGGGGCTAGCCCTGAGGCAGATCTGAGACGGGAGGCAGTGGGGTTGGGAGTGGCCAAGGATGCACGTGCTTGGTGACAGGCACTGTCTACAGGTGGGAAAGGAGCCAAGGAGATTCCTGCTCCTGGAGAGAGCAGGAGACCGACAGCTGACAGACACCGCGAAATCACAGCAGGTGTACACTGCCTGCCCAACACAGCCATGCACAGACACGCGCACGCCCGAACCCAGCCCTCCTCTGCTCGCTTGGCCTAGGCAGGGAGCAACAGGACAAGAAGGCACCGGTGCCTGGCTCTGCTTCTCCATTCTGAAAGCCACAGGACCCCTCTCTGAGGAGATGGCAAGATGGAGGGTAAAAAAGTCTGTCATCCTAGCTTAGGAAAAGACCATACTCTGTACCTTTTCCCAACAGTCATTTAGTTTGGGAGCTTTAGAGGGAGCTACTAAGGCCTTAAGGTGAATAAAAGGACACCTTCAAATGTGCAAACTGGAGCTGAGCTATTGCTGCTGAGAATCCAATCCAGGCTGCTTTTGGAAGGCAGCAGAAAGCCGGAGGCTGTTTTTGGACTGCCCAAATGTACTCAGGTCCACACCCAGTGGCAGCCCTGCTCCTGGTGGCTGGGCACAGTGCTCCCCGGCCTGATGCCCAGAAGGCAGAGGGCCAAGACAAGCCGGCTGCTTGGAGGTGCTGCCTTCCCCCTCCCTTCCCAGCCTCCCCAGCTGGTGCCAGCCACAGCAGCAAGGCACAGGGGCCTGAGTGCCAGAGCTGGGTCCATATCACAGCTCTGTTCCTTCCTGTTGTGGAAACTGGAACAGACACTTCATTTCTCAGACCTTCAATGGCCTCTTTAAAGCAAAGGGGAGATAGTGAGGTATGCAGGGGGGCCTCTTGTCGCACTTAGGAAAAGGGGTTCTAGAAATTTGTGGCAAAGGCAGCCAGCTTCCTTGAGGTCTCTGCACACCTGAATGAAGCTGATGTGTATCCAGACCTCAGCAGATAGTTGTCCCTGGGTGTCTTCAGGGACAGATGCCCCATGATACTAAAATCCAAGGCTGCTTAAGACCTTTATGGTGCACATTCTCCCAAAGACTTTAAATCCTTTCGGGATTACTTACTTCTCACAGTGTAAATGCTATGGAAATGTTTCTGTACTGTACTGTTTAGAGGATGATGATAGTAAAAAAAAAGTCTACATGTTCAGTGCAGACATGTTTTCTTTCCAAATATTTTTGATCTGTGGTGGTAGAACCCACGGGCGTGAAAGCCCGATTGCACCGAGAAGCAAGCCTGCACAGGGCTTCCAGTTCCAGCTCCCTCCAGCTGGCTACACAGCCTTGTTCCCAATGAGCAGATTCTGAGCTGGTTTCAGTCGTGTGTTAATGTGCACGATGGTTCCCAGGTACTGAATGGACTGACATGGAAAAGGACCCCACCAGGCTACACAGCACTCTCTGTACTTGAGAAAAGCACTCACTGTGAACTTAGGGAGTGGCTCATGCATGCACCTGTTGGGGGCGGGGTTGGGGAGGGCAGATAATCAGAAGTCAGGACCAACACGTGTACCCAGGAAGGAGGCGGGAAGTAATCCAGTCCCTGTGTGTGCTGCCTCCTGTCACCTAATGCTACAATCTGCTTGTGTATTTTCACTGCCATCTGTCAGAAGCTCTAAACTATGTGGCCTGATTCTGTCCTTTTCCTTTTGTTTACATCTGGTTAGTGAGAGTCAGCCATTATGGAAGCTTGCTGGCAGCGGACAAGCTCATCCTTAAGAATGGCGCTTTTAGCTGGGTGTGGTGGCTCACGCCTGTAATCCCAGCACTCGGGAGGCTGAGGTGGGAGGATTGTTGTGAGTTCGAGACCAGCCTGGGCTACAAAGTGAGCTTAAGGCCAGCCTGAACTGCATAGAGAGACCCCATCTCAAAAAAGACAAAAAAAAAAAAAAAAAAAAAAAGAACACTGCTTTTGGAGAGGCATAGTGGCACACACCTGTAATCCTGGCTACTCAGGAGGCTGAAGCAAGATGATCGCAAATTCAAGGCCTACCTGGGCAACTTAGCAAGACTCTGTCTCAGGAGAAAGTAAAAGGTACTAAATGTAGCTTAGTGGTGGAACACTTGCCTAGCACATGTGAAGCCCTGGGTTCAATCACCAGGACCACAAGAATAAAACAACAAAAATCCCAACGACATTTTGTACTTAGCTTTGTTACTCCAGTTTACATTCCAAAAATACGTACGGTGCCTCGTATCCTCCCAGAACCTGCCAAGATATTATCTAATTATCCAAACCTTGCTTTAAGCCTATGAAAGGAGGCATGAGGCCAGCCCATCTTATAGATGGAACTCAGAATGGATTAGGACTTTTTGGCAACAAAGGGGGGAAATCAAACATGGCTTAAAAATAAAAAAGGGAGTTTATGGCTCATGACACTGAAAAGCCCGGAGGTAGAGCTGGTTTTAGCAAAGCTGCATTCAGGACCCAGATGACCTGCCCAGAGTGGGACCTGGTTGCCGCTGTGGCTCACGCTCAGGTTTTCTCCCCACTCGATCCCCAATGCCACCCCGTGAGAAGTTGCCTCTCCTCAACAGTGCCAGGATTAAGAATGTGAATCATGTGCCCAGCTCTGACCTGATGGGGTGGCCAAGAGCTTGGGAGGCTCTGACTAGCCAGGCATGGAGCTGAGTTAAAACCTAAGCACAGAGCACAGAGCCGCTGCAGTCTTGCAGGAAGTTTGTCAGGGTCCAGTTAGCAAGAAGGGGTAAAAACAGTGCATCTCCTCTGAAGGCCACGTTTGGGGGCCTTCCCGGCATCCCAAAGGGACACAGCCTGGGCCTCACTCTCCAGCCGGCTACTTCTGGAACCTTTAATGTCCTTGCTACTCAAGAGCGGCCACCCTCAACCCCAGCTACATATCAGAACAGGAGATAAGTTACAAAAGACACTCTTGCTGGGGCCTTGGTCCTATAACAACAGAAGGAAGATGTTTTGGGTGCAGGGCCTGGGCATCAGCATTTCTCAAACACTCCCTGACAAGGAGCAATGGATGAGGCCCTTCTGCCCTACTAAATGCAGTAAGGTACTCAATGTTACACATCAACCACTGTCACCAAAGACAACCCAGGCAAGGCATGACTCGAGGAGATGACAAATGGGTGCCTGGGAGGAAAGGTTTAGGGTCAGGACTCCTGGGAGTAACTGTATGCAAATCAAGTTCTGAGCTGGCCATGACTGCAAGGGCACAAGGGGCACTTGATAGGCATGTGGGCTGGCTTGGGGTAGAAGACAGTGGTTTCCATTTGCACTGGACAGCTGCTAACTCCCCTTTGTCACCTTGAGCCTCCCTTGCCATGACATGTAAATTACTTTAGCAACTGCCTAGTTGGCAGTGCACACACTGGAGGGTGAGAAACATCTCGGCCTCAAGTGAGAGGTGCTCTTTTCTTGCACCTGTGTCAGCGTCCCAGCTGGGACTACTGCAGGGACAGAGCTGATGGGCAAAATGCCAGGAGCCAGGCTGCTGCTGGGGTCCCTGGCCACCAGCATCACTGAAATCCTTCTTCTGAGACAAAGGGAAGAAAGGAACCACGCTTCCTGTGCCTCTTTCTCCATCCTGTCTTTGCTGTGACTGACGGGAGCCACCACTGCCATTCTGTGCCCTTACATGCCGTGTTCTGTCTCTGCAGAGAAGGAAGCAGGCTTGAGGTCAGGGACTCGCCAAAGGTCACAGGGGAGTGAACTCCTGCCACTGAGTTTCAAATCCTTGGCATTCCCAAAGCTAAAGTCCTATTTTTGCCTGCTTGTTATCTGCGGCTCCTTGGTATTTCAGAGATGAGCTCAGGTCCCTTGCTACATGCACATTATTTTAGATGCACACTTGGCATCCACCATCTGTTGTGGTGGCCCACCTGTCTCTGACAGGATTCACCAACCAAGGGCCACACACTCACAGGCCCCATCTTCTTTCTGACAGATGACTTTACCACATCACTCTGGTTTTCAGCAAGATCTTTTATT
The DNA here is from genome assembly GCF_034190915.1 of Cavia porcellus. Classification (NCBI taxonomy): domain Eukaryota; kingdom Metazoa; phylum Chordata; class Mammalia; order Rodentia; family Caviidae; genus Cavia; species Cavia porcellus. The sequence goes on from NW_026947499.1 coordinate 27,620,043, forward strand.
TATCTTCTGCTCCCCAATCGCGCCACTTCAGTGTGGCAGCCAGGTCCCAAGGGGTTGGGGGGAATGGGGTGTTGGCTTTGTAAACATGGAGCAGAACGGTCGCTATGTGTAGAAGTCATGCACCTGAGTGGTTCTGTTAACAAGAGACTTAATGAGCACAAAGACTTCAGGTGTGTTTGAAATTTCTGCCATTTTCTGTCTTCTGGTTACTGGAACATATCTGCACAGACATTTTAAAACTCAATCAGATGTGATCTCTTTGTGCACAGGCCAATAACAACCTAGCATATTTTGGATGGTGTTTCCTTCTGACAGCTGCCTTTCCCAGCAGATGTGGGTGGAAACACCAGCCCAGTGCATGTGACAGCTGTAAGCTCCATCCATGCCTAGGCTTGTTACAGCTGAGGCTGGACACTGTTCCAAAAGGCATCACTAATGTGGCTGGGAAACAACACTCATGTCAACAAACAAGAGGCAGCTTCCTTGACACAGGGCCCCAAACTGGCCTCTGGGGGCCCTTCCCTTTGGGATAAGATCTGAGTGTCCTTCATAAGAGATCAAAGCGCCAGCACAGGAACCAGGGCTCCTTACACACACTGGTCTGGGTTACTCTCACTAAGTACATACCCTTCTGCAATGAGGAAGACCCAGACTGGCCCTTCCACTGTCTCCAAGTCTAAGGTCTGAGCATTTACCTATAGACAGGTAAGTGAAAATCAGGCGACAGAACTGCAAAGCAAGTCAGATATGGTGGTCAGACCCAGGACTCCAGTTTGCCATGGAAAAGTGTTTCTGGAACATCACTAGGCAATCATGAGGCCCTAGCCCAGCACAGCCCCCACCACTCGGTGCTCTAACCTCCACCTCTGTGGACTTAAAGCAGCTAGAACAGCAGGCATCAGGGCCCAGTGTGGCAGTTGGCTCTGTAGGCAGTGAGGTGAGGTAAATGGATCCCATCTATAGCCAACTTGGGGGAGCCCCAACCTGACCCTTGAGGACACAGGCCTCAGCTTAGCTAGAAAGCACATTTACAGAAAGGCCTCTGGTCACCCCAGCCCTGCATTCTTGCAAGCTGGGACCTAATAGTCTGGAGCGAGACAACAATGGTGACAGCCTCCCCAGGGCCCATCCTGGAACACCTCTGAAATTGTCCAGCAGCACCTCCCCCACTGGCCACGTACATGGACTATGGATGGTCCCTGCCTGGGGTAGTGAAGGCCTCCTAGATGCCAGGATCAGAAGTGAAGCTCTCCAGCTCTCCAGCTCTCCAGCCTGTGTTTTTCTTTGAAGATGACCACAAGAAGTTTACATGATGACATTCAGACAGGGAACTGTTTGGTTACTCTATTTCAGAACACTGAAAAAAAAACCAAGTCGCAATGGAACAAGACCAACCGGGGCACCGAGTCTCTGATCATAGAGTCAAAGGGACACACTGGTAGGCCAGAAAGGAATCTCAAGAGCTAATGATCGGAAGGGAAAAAAATCAAAGGAAATACAAGCTGAAAATTTTCCATTTACAGTAACCAAAGCGAAGAGGGATCCTATGACAGGAAATCCCAAGGAGAGGGTCCCACTGAGACAGGTTTCTGAGCATGGAATCCAAGCTCAGGCGTGGCTGGACCATCCCATGGCCACCTGGGCTCCTCGCCCCTCACCAGCTCCCACATAAGCAATTTCCTCATCGTCCTGGGGCAAAGATGAAATCCAGAGCCTGCCGCTCAGCGGCTGCGACGTTGGGATGCCACAGATCCACCATGAAGACCACCCGTGGGCCATCCTCCGCCAAACCTGCAGGGGAGAGGAGAGGTTCAGTCCATGCAGGCCCTGACCCTGGCACGGGGGCATGGATTGGAAGACCAGAAGACCTCCCGTCTCTGAGTGGGAACATTCATATGGCTTCATGAGGCTCTGAGAAAGGTCGGGGGAAAGGAACAGGGAGAGGGAGGGAGGAGGGGCTGGTGGGGTGCAGAAGACTTTTTGAGCAAGTATCATTGGTTTAAATATGAAGTGTCTCCTCCCGAAGGGCTCACATATTTCGAGGTGGGGCTTTTTGAAGGGAACCCTAACAGGGCATTAATACATGGATGAGTTCATAGCTAACTGTGCTCTTAAGAGGTGGGTCCTGGAGGGAGGAGGAAGCATGTCACTGAACCGTTACTGTGCAGGCTGTGTGCTTATCTCCAGCCCTCTCCTCTCTCTCTGGCTGCTCCCCTGCTCTCTGCTTCCTGGTTGTCTGGAGGGGAGCAGCTTTGCTCTGCCGCACGCACCTTTCCACCATGTGTTCCTGCCTTGCAGCCAGCTGACCATGGACTGAAACATCTGAAACCATGAGCCAAATAGACCTCTCTTCCTTTAAGTTGTAAGTATGAGCTGTTTAGTTCCAGCAATGGTTGCATGGGAGGGAATATGGCAGGGAAACTACTCTGCATGGCTCTGGTGTGGTAGACACATGTCCTTAAACACCTGTTCTAACCCACGGAAAGAAAAACATCAAGAATGAACCCTAATGTAAACTGTGGATGTCAAGTGATAATATATCAATACAGCTCATCAATTATAATACCACAGACTGGGAAATACTGTGTGTGTGTGTGTGTGTGTGTGTGTGTGTGTGTGTGTGTGTTAGGGAGAGGGTGATGGGAAAGCACATACTTGGTACTTTCTGCTCAGTTTTTTTCTGGAAATCTAAAATTTTTCTTAAAGTTTACTGATTAAAAAAAAAGAAAAGAAAAGAATGGGGAATTCTGATGCCCACCTCCATGGGATGCGGTGTGCAGGAAAGAATCATCAAAAAGGAGGCAACGGCCTTCTGCCCAGCACTGGGGCTCGCCCCCGACCACCAGCTCGCAGCCACTTGGAGTTTTCAGACCTAGTAGAAGAAGAGAAAAGAGAGTGAAGGCTGGTGGGATCCAGGCAGGCAGAAGGTGAAGCCTGGTTGTGTCGGGGAGGCTTTCAGTTTTCACAGCACTGGCCTCCTGCTCATCCCCAGAGAGCCTGTGCTAGGCTCTGAACATCTGAGCCCCTGTACTTCCTATGTTGAAATCCCAAGCTCTGGGTTGACAGTGTTAGGAGGCAGGGCTTTTGGAAGAGATGACACCACAGGGTAGGGGTGCAAGGGAGTATGTCTCTCAGCTACTCAAGGATACAGCAAAAATGTATTGTCTATGAATCAGATGCTGGACCTCAGCCTCACCAGATGCCCAATTTGTCAGCCCTTTGACCTTGGCTTTCTGGCCTCAGAACAGTGCGAAATACATCTCTGGTTTACAAGCCACCTGGTCTGTGGTATTTGTCCTAGCAGCTCCCTGGATGAGGACAGCAGGCTGAGCACCAAAGTCCTCTGGGAAAAACCTCTGCTTCTGTGTGCTCCTTCATCCCAGGAATTGGCATCCTTGATCGAAGCCACAGCCAAGGCTCACGATCCATCTGTGAAACTCCTGGGTCCCAGGAAATCAAGGGAGTCAGGCTTGAACTAGCCTTGTCCATCACTTACCCATCTCTAGGGTTGGTTCTGTTGTGATTGAAAACACAGGTTCACGTGGAGCTTGCCTCTTTCAGTTCCTACCATTAAACACATCTAGAGGCTCGATGGACAACTCAGCGTAATCTCCTTGGCACCACTGTAGGGACACCCCTAAGGTCGCACCTGAGCAGACTGCCCTTTGGACTCTGACCCTTTGTGTGACTTCGGGCAAGTTACTCAACCTCCTGGAGTCCCACTGTCACCTGTAAAGTGACTGCATTAGTCTACTTAATTCCAAGGCTGCTACATGACTTTCATGCTTGTCACCAATAACTGAGGACTGACTGTGCAGATTCATGCTGAATAAACACCTTTCCAACATCATACCATCATCTCAGACAGGATAACTGAGCAGGTTATGAGACCTTCTAAGTTACTAGTTAGTCTTCACTGGCACTCAGTCCATCTGATACGCCTACTAGCTGCAGGTTATTAGCAGTGGACTGACTGCTGAATTTCATGGAGTTAGCATGTTTCAACTCTCCACAGCTCATCTCACTAAAGAAGCTGAGACCATCCATCCGACCCTGAAACCGTGACTTCTTGCTTCTGTTACCAGCAGCTGGCGGAGTTAGGGGCATGAAGGTACTTGGCTTGCCAGCTACATTTGCTTTGTGTGTGCCCTTGCTGGCTAGCATGGGCAGAGAAGGCCTTTTGGACTGAGGACTTGTTTGCAGGGACAGTCTAGCTCAGGGGGTCTCAAAACGAGTCTACCTGTCCTCTGGGCTGCTACATGACTCACTGCTATGTGCCATCATGCAAGAGAAATGGTCTGACTTGTTGGCTGGACTCCCTAATGTCTTCCTTATCCTCCCAGCCTGCCAATGGCCCATCACTGTGGAAGCCCAGCAACCAGCTTAGCCAGCAGTAATGAGCAAGACTTCCCCAGCAGAGTACCTGGGAGCTCTTGGGATAGAGACAAGCCCTACACACAGCCTTGGACGGCCCCATACATCCAGGCTCCTTTATGGCTTATGGCTTACTGCTTTCTTGCCACTGGTCCCTGAAGGATGAAGGAGAAGGATGGAAAACGGGCTCTGTCCTCCAGAGGCCCCCACAGCAGGAGGCTGGAGCTAACACGTGGAAGGGGCAGGTACACTCAAGCTGATCCTGGTTTCACTAGCCTCACTGCCTAGAAACCTGACATCTACAGAAAAGACAAACGGGCACCTGATTTTGTTTGTGGAGCTGGGATTTGCTAAGCACATGAATGCACACTCATGTGGTATCTATCTCCCTAGTGACAATGCCTGGAGAGTTCTAGGTCTCAGAGGAGGTTGCTGGGAGTCTGTGGCAGCGCAGTGGGCATATCCCAGCCTCGTGTACTCTGCCGGGTGGTAGCTGGGCCAGGAGTTGTCCTGTAGTTCCACATGGAGTGGGGACAACCCCTCCAGAGGCAGCTCATAGCAAGGCTTTGGCAGATGAGGACCAAATCAACGGAGCAGGTAAGTGAGGAATGAACAGGACTGCCATGGTCCGCAGGGACAAGTCCATCAATGATTGTACAACCCAGCAAGAAGCAGAAAAAGAGGAGTTGGCATCTCGAGAGCACAGCTCTGGGACTGCAAGTGTCTCCTCTGCCCTCAGACAGGTTCATCTCAAGTTGCCTCTGCCTCTGCCCTCGTCTTGACTCCTCCTCTGTCAACATACAAGGTCATGGGAGCCTAACACAGCTTTGCTTCCTTCCTGGGTGCATATTAACAAGGCTTTGGTCATGTAAAGCAGGAAACTCTGAGAAAGCCTGACCTCTGGGCTGGCCTTAGCCATAAAACAGCAGCCACACCCCAGTGGGACAGCTTCCAGGAAGGATATTTGCTGTGTGGGCAACACACAGCATGCACTGGGCTTGGCAGTTAACTTGCCAGGCCAAGGGAATGACAGGCCATGACCAGTGCCCCTGTGGGTGTGTTTACACACAACCTGCAGTGTACACATACAAAAGGCACATTAATACACGGGAAGTAAAGCCTAGAGTTTCTCCCCCTGGAACTCTGTCCCACTGATCCTCAAGCATCTTTCCCTCTCCATCATTCTGGAAGCTTTAAAAAAAATATATAGGGCCTGGGGATGCAACTCAGTTTAGCATGCAGGGGCCCCTGGATTTTATCCCCAGCACCACAAAAAATAAGAACAAAGAAACATAAAGGAAAACCTCTGAAATGAAAGGCATCACTTCCCATTGCCAAGTCTCTTGCCCAATACTGAGGCTCCCTGTACTCGCCACACCATCAGCCAATCTCAGCCCACACCAGCAAAGCCTAGACACAGCTGCCACAAGACGCAAGGGAAGGCCTGGCTCCTCCACACCCCTCATCCTTTGGGGCCATCTCACTACCCAGACACCCACTCTGTCACCTGGAGTGTACCTGCTGCTCAGAGCATGCCCCAGTGCCCTCTCAAGAGGTTTACTGACCATGGTCACCACTCAGATTAACATCCTGCCAGGTACATCACGCGTAACACTTCCGCTCCTCAGAACCGCCCCCAGATAGGTCTGATTCTCTCCAGCTTATGGAGAAGTGGAGGTGCCACATCGCAAGCTTCACGAAGTACGCTGAATAAGCAGGGGTAAATGGGACCCTTACTCAGGTCTGGTGACTTCCCATGCCCGCTCACCTTCCATTGTCTCCTGAGGGCACAGATCATGTTGCACAGATGATCTTTTACACTCTTTACTGACTGAATTGCGTCACACATCAGGCGCTGTGCAAGCAGCCGCTTAAAACCTGACTTCTCTAACCCTCTCGGCAACCCTGTGCCCTAAGTACTGTCTCCACTTTGCAGCCCGGGCACCAAGTCCCAGAGACTTCAGTCACCCGTCCAGGCTCACAGCTGACCATGAATTCAGACTCTGCCATTGTCCCTTTGCCTGCCTTGCACTGGCTCGAAATATCCATGTCTGTGGCTCTCATCGTTCCCATTACTTATCTCTTCCTCTTTTTAAGGAGTAAAGTCTTCTGTGCAAACCACATCCTACTCAGAATCTGCACCCAGAGCACAGAGGGTGTGGGGGTGCACGGTCCCTGTGGGTAAAGCAGAGGTGCGAGGCCTGGAGTACCCTGCTCTGATTGCTCCCTGGCAGCCCTGAGGCTCCCTGCAGAACACACTGAAGTCATCATGGTGGCACACACCTGTAATTCCAGCCACTCAGGAGGCTGAGGGAGGAGGACTGCAAGCTCAAGGCCATCCTGGGCAACTCACTGAGAACCTGTCTCAAAATAAAAAGAACTGGGGGTATGGCTCAGATGCACAGCTCTTCAAAACAGCCACCTAAATAAGTCTGATTTCCTCTGGCTTAGGAAGAAAAAGTTGTCTTGGGCCTATGGGTACCCCTCTGTTAAGGACCTGGGTTCTATCCACAATACTACAAAATGACACTGATGGACCCCACTCCAGCCCACATAGGGAACCTCCTGCTGTCCCCTCTGCCAGACCCCAAAGGCAGTACTGGGTGCCATGCCTGCCACCACACGCTCTCGTCTGGGATGCTCCCCAGCAAGGCTATCATCCAGGAGCCAGCCCTCTGCTTCCATGCCCCAGGCACCAGGCAGCACAGGCACTGGAGGATTAACTGCCCTATTTACGGAGCTGTTTGATCCAGCCTGTACTGAGGGCTGGCTCTGTACCAGGCTCTGTGTGATCGCTTTCAACACACACTCTCTGACTGGACTGATTCTCAGGCTAACTCTGGGTAGGAGAATCTTTCCAGTTCCACTTTCTAAGTGAGGAAACTGAGGCTCAGAGAGTGAGTAGCTTGGGCAAAGTGACACAGCTAGCTGGTGGTAGGGCTAGGGTACAAACAAAGCTGATCTAACTGCAGACGCTGTTTGCAAAACCTCTGCTACCCACACACAATATATGTATTACCAATACTGCCAGAATCTGAATAAAACATCCCTAACACCCAGTATCAGTTCCTCCTCGGTGACTCAAGAGGTGCTAAGCAGCTTTCACAGCATCCTGGACGTCATCTGGACCTCAGTGATCTTTGTAACAGCCTCTGGCTCCAGAGCCACATGTGACCACTGTAACTTAAGCCAGAACTTTAGCCCCTCAGTTGTGCTAACCATATTTTGCAAATCTTTTTTTCCCCAGCATTGGGAATAGAATCCAGGACTTTGCACATACTAGACAAGCTTTCTTCCACAGATGTGCCTCCAGCCCCATACTAACCATATCTCAAGCACTGAATGGCCACCCAAGGCTAGTGGGATGATATTGGGTCTGGTAAAGGCAGAGAACATTTTCATCATCACAAGAGTTTACAGAGCTTCTATCAGAAATTAGATTTAGGGACAGGGACTGGGCTTGCCGGTACAGCGTGTGTTTAACATACACGAGGCCCTGGGTTTCATCATCAGCACTGCCAAAAACAAGTCTGATGTGCTGTGCACTTCCACATCTGTAATCCCAGCCCTCTGGGAAGCTGAGGCAGGAAGAGCGAAAGTTTGAACCCATCTCAGGCAATGTGGCAACTAATTTTGCCAAGATCATGTTTCAAAATAAAAATGAAAAAGGGCTGGGATATAGCTTGGTGTGAAGGTCCTGGGTTCAATCCTTAGTCCTAGGAAAAAAAAAAAAAAAGGCTTATACTAATCTGAGCTTTCACTGGGGACTCAATTTGTGCTATCAAAATTGTTTACATATAATTATTAATTTTCAATAAAACCACAGTGAAACAAAGGCTGAGCTCCACAGCGTTCACATCCTTTTCATCGGTGGGGCTGAGATGTGGACGTGCATGCCAAGGGACCACGTACCCGCAGCTTACCTAAGTGGCACCGGATGCGGATATTCGTGGGCCCGTAGTGCTCAGTTATCACAGTCCCGGGGCTCAGCACGGAGATGCACGCATTCCCAAAAACATTGTTCCCAATACAGGTCCGAAGGCTTCCCAGCAAGCGGTACGTCCGTGGGCACTTCCTGCAGTTCCTGGGGACGCAAACGCCCTGATTGACCAAGTAAAAGGTGAACCACTCCCCGCTGGGGGTGCTGTTCATTTTCCAGCCCTGTGGGAGGCTGCAGTTTGAGAAAGCTTTGTAAAGGGTCTCAAATTCACACAGAATGGTCTGGAAGTTCCGCTCCAGCACCTCGACATCATGTTTCTGTGCATCCCGCGGGAAGTACGGTGTGGTGGGGAGGTCGGGCAGGAAGAAGACCTCCGGCTTCTGGATGGAAGGCCGGCTGTTGAGGTAGCGGCCCTGCTCGCGGATGCCCTTGTGGATACGGCCCATGCCAGACCACGAGTAGCGCTTGGCGTACTCCTGCAGGTTGTGGTAGAGTTTCTGGTTGAGCCCCTCACTGTGCGTGCAGCGCACGCACTCAGGGGACTGGCAGTACACATACCCGTTCTGCAGCCCATTGGCGTCTGCACCCTGCATGAGCGAGTTCACAGAGACATAGGGTCGTGGCTGCTCTCTGCCCACGTGGTAGCAGTACCACACAAACAGGACCAGTAGGCAGGCCACAGTGACCACGGCGCTGGTGTCACAATCCCGCACGGACTGGATGCCGCTGGCAATGCAGTCCCTCAAGCCGTCCAGGGACCAGCTCCAGGCCATTAGCCACTCAAGCGACATCTTGTGGGGCTTGTTACTGAGGGTAGGAAGGCAGGTCAGTCAGTCTTCTGGGGTCCCACAGGTCTCCACACCATGCACGCTAGCGCAGGGGGTAAGGGGTGGCCACAGCAGGGGGAGGCATGGCTGCCACTGTTCCTCGTGTCCTGCCACAGGTGCCATGGGTGGATGATGAGGCCTGATGGCCGGGTCACCAGTTCACTCCACTCTGTAAAAGTCACTATAGGTGAGGTGAAGGAGCTGGCTGATGTCCCATTAGCAAGTAGGTTTGCCCATTGTGAAAGGGTGCTTTAGAAGTCTCAACCTGGAAAAAGAAGACACGCCATAAATATTATGCCTCAACAGATATTCAAGGTCTCATTTCAGAAGGCTCTTGGTATGGGGTGCTCTTTGCAATCTTGTATATTCCCTCAGTTTTAAAACTATCCCATTTCCCAAGAGGCCAGCAGCGCATCATCTGCATTAGGACTGCTGGCCCACTTCAGCAGCCTCACCCACACCGTGCCATCCACAGGAGGTGCTATTATCTCCATTTTCCAGATGACAAAAATGAGGCCGAGAGGCCACATAATGTACTCAAGTCACACAGCCAGCGACAAAAACTTCACCTGTCTTCAAATTCTGTATCTATGTAGTTTGCTGTACTGTTTTACATGCTTATTCTCCTTTCACTGTTGTATCTTTTATCAAGAAGAAAGCTGGATTCAAAAGCATCTTACAAATGGCAAAGAAGTCTTTAAAATTACATGCTATTTATTTTTTATTCTCAAACACCTCATTCTTATCTGATCTGGAATGCCTCTAACAATAGTTAAGCTAATACCAAGTTAAAAAAGGAGGTGGGTACTTTGGGGTCAAAACCATGGCAGACCCAGGGCTTTTTCTGCCATCCAGCTGGAGACTGCCTGCTGGCCTCACCCAAAGGGCCACAAGAATTAAATCGCGGAAGGAGAAGTCCTTCCAGGTTTGACTCGGTTTCTCACATGCAGAAGTCCTTTTGCCTGCCGTTTTGCCACAGATCAAGGCCAGCAACTAGCACCTCAATTACTCTGATAACTAAAAAGGTGAATCAGAGCCCAACAGTCAGGGCCGAGAACCCAGCCACGTTTCCCAGCATCTCTGAAACTGTGTCCATCCTGATTGTTCCAACTCAGCAGGAAGAGCGAGCCCTATGTTCCACTACGAGTTTGTACATTTGGTCTCTGCTGCAGGAGCGCAACTGTGAAACCTGATTTTTTACTCTCTCCTCTGCCAGGAATGTGAGGGCAACTAAGCAAATAAGAAAACTGTACCCTCCCCTTTCCTGGGTACTGCTCTGTCCTGGAAACTGCTTGCAGCATGGAAGAAAAGTCATGAATCCAAACTGGAGATGGCTGGACAAAGGATTAAGGCCAATCACGGGCACGTCACTTCCCTGCTCTGAGTCTCAGTTCTTCAGATGTTGAGTAGGGTTAACATCCATCTCACTGGCTGCAGGTGAAAGGTGACGGCTGGAAAGCACTTATGATGATATAGAATGAGCACCCAGGGCGTGCTGGTCACTGTGAGAACCTGTGGCACTGCACACTAGCCAGCAAACTGAAGTGGGTGGAGAAAGCAAGGTGTCTCAAGACACTGATCCCAACAGCTCAGGATAAGTGCTGCACAGTCCCAGTGTCACACATTTCAAGCGATTTTTCTGTCTCTAGACTTGCTAAGCTAAAAACAAAAGGGAAACCTTCGGTGCTCATTAACTGCCTACTGACTTTTTCCCAGTTTTGGTTGAATAAAGAATCACTTGACTATAATGTTTAGTAGTCAAAAACACACATGCTGAATATTCATGGGGATTTTTATGTTTCTAGGAAAAATACCAGAGCGAGGAGGTTAGAAGCTACTTCTCAAATGCACATGAAAGAGAGGCTGAGCCCTGCTGGATATTAAGTGCCTCTTTCTTCCCCTTTGTTTGCTCCTACTTTTATTATAAACTAGCAGCTGTTTCCTCTTTAGGAAAAGGGAGGAAAATCCAAGGTGTGTTGTCTGGTGCTGTCTTCCACACAGAATTCAAGATTCCTGAAATTCAGTGTGAAACTCTCATCAGTGTGATAACAACCACTTTAGGAAAGGAATTTCCTCATCACCGAGCCAAGCCCTTAAGTGGAACTCTTAAACTCTGTGTCTCTTTTTTTTCTAAAATATTCCAAGAGTGCCACGGTGGTAACTTTACATGCACCTGTTAGGTGTTGGTTCCCATCAACCTTGCTAATCACTCAAGTTCAAGTCCATCAAAATGCAACCAAGGAAACCAAGCAGATGATGAGAGAAGTTCTCCAGCCCTTGCCTTCCTCTGGTTCAGGGAAGATTGTTCTGTACAAAGCCAGCCACGAGCCCTCCTGAAGGTTAGGCCTAAATGAAAGACAGTCTGAAATCCTAATGCCCTGAACCCAGTTTCAGAGCCTCCTCACAGGTCAAGTTCAGAATTTTCATATCATCCAGTCACTTTCAGCCAAAGTGGCCAGCAAATCTCTGGCCCCAGAGGTGCAGTTACAAGTTCATAGCTGATCTGTGGCAATGAAAGAAACCCTCAAGTTGATAGTGACTGGTTTTTTATTTTATTAAGCACTGATTCCAACAACCCTTAAACACTCCCCATGACGACCTCCCACCCACCTCCAGTGAAGTGGAAAACGATTTACACCCATCCCCCACCAAGTTCTTCATCTCAGGGACCACGACAACTTCCAGCCTTCTTCACACATCTACTCATTTTCATGTTTCAATTTTATCCCCTTCAGGCATGGGGACATCTTGCTGTGCTGTGCTTTAATAACATTGGAAAGTCAGATCTTAAAGGTCAGTTGGCTCTGGGGAGTAAGAGTCCAAATTCAAGTCCAATCCAATGTAACTTCAGGACCATGAACACCTGGGGAGACAGCTTCAACCTGACCCAGTTAACGGTGTTCTGATGACCAGCCCAGGAGGCTGTCCAGTGCTAAAGAGCTCTGGTCACCCTCAGGGTGAGGCCAAGTCTCTGGACCCCCCCCAACCCCAAGGGGCAGGAAGCCACAGAGTTGCTCAGAGGCCAGCCTTTCTCCTGTAGGGAGGGCTCACCTTCCTCTGCCTTGGCAAGCGATCCCGGCACCCACCAGCTCTGGAGTGGGAAAGAGGGGAGGGCAGAGGATAGGTTAATGTAGACATAGATGGTGACTACCGGGAGGCCAGGGGTTTAGGAGGACTGAACAACGGGAAGATGAGCGTTGACAGGAAAAGTGAGCCATCAGCTAAGGATGAAGGAAGAAGGTGTATGGCGCGTGACAGATAACTCGTGGGACGGGGAGGTGGGTCACCAGTGGGAAATATGGCAAGTAGGTGATGCTGAGGCCAGGAGAGGGAGGGTAGTTCCAGGGAAAGGGATGTCGTGGGGGAGGGGACTGCGACCAGGAAGAGAGGAGGAGGAGGAAAGGATGGAGGCGGAGGAGAGGAAGTGAAAAGAGGAGGAAGAGGAGGAGGAGGAGCAGGAGGGGGAGGAGGAAGAAGAGAAAAAGGAGGAGGAGGTGGTGGAGGTAGTTGGTGATGCCTGCTCCGGCCGCGGTATCCCCGGCGGGGGCGCTCGGCACGTAGCGGGCGCTGGGCCCGCGGCCCCTAGCCGGCCGGGATGCGGACGCAGGCGTCTTGAGCACCCTCCGCGGGCCGCAGCCGCCCGGCCCCCGCGCAGCCCCGTCCCTCCCGTCAGCCCGGCACCCCCAAGAGACGCCGCTCACCTGCGCCTGGGCGCGCAGGCGACTCCGGGGACCCAGGCGACGCCGCCGCCCGAGGGCGCGGACGCGCAGACGCCCCCTGCCCGAGCCGCGGAGGCCCCGCCCGGCCGCCGCCTGGCCCGCGCCACCGCTGCCTGACCGAGCCGAGCCGCGCCGAACCGGTGCCCGCCGGTGCCGACGCCGCGCTGCGCTCCGCGGAGCCGCGGGGACCACAACTCCCACAATGCCGCGCGCGGGCCCGGCGGGGGCGGGGCGGCGGCGGGCGGGGCCGGGACCCCCACCCAGCACCTGCGCTCGGCGCACCGGAGGCCGGGCTGCGCTCTCCAGTAGGGGTCCCCAGGGTTGCGCGTGCACCCCTCCTCGCAGACCTGGGACGCGCAGATGGCGCCCTGTGCGCATCCTCGGGTCCCGCGCACAGCTGCCTTCGCCCCCCGGGTCTTCCTCCCTGTGCCTCTCCACTCCTGCGCTTCCTCCTTTTTTGCTGTCTTTCAGTTTCCTCTTTGCTTTATCGATTGATCCAACCAACCCACACTTCTAAGGCACTTGGAAAGAAATCACAAATCCAACGGGGTCCTCAGGCTCACGGAAAAGTCATTTGTTTTTGTGACCCGTGTGCCTACCTCCGGGCTGCGCCCCGAGTGTGGCCCATGCCCACTGGGAGTCCCAGTGTCGCTCTGAGGACGCAGGCGTCGCCTGTCACTGTCAGGTCTACCTCTGGTCACCCGCTGGGGCCGAGCCGAAGGGTAGGAAGGAAAAATGCAGGGCAGGATATCTGTATCAATAGGGGACCTGAGGCGGTGGGGATGGGGCTCTGGAGCGGCCTGTGGGAAACGAGTTGAGTGGCTCTGGGGTGTGTTAGGGACTCCAAGGGAACAGTGCATGGGTGGGTTCTGGGAGCATGGAGTGGGATGGCCTGCCTACTACCCATCTGTTTCCATCCTAGAACCTACTGTTTCCATGCTCCAGAATTCATCTTTGTTGTGGCCTAGAAACCTCCTCATTTGGGTTCAGGATCCACCTTTTTAATCTGGTACCTGAATCCACTTGGTGTAAGAACTCCCTTCTATTGTGGTACCCTAGAATCCACCTGTAGCCTTAGAGCCTGCCCCCTCCCTGCCTCAAACTCACATCGTCTCTAACACCTCTCCCCTTTCACAGCTCCACAGGCAAAACAACAGTTTTTCTCTTTATTTTACTAAAAGAAAACAACAGCGCATACATTGGGAAACCATAAAAGGCACCCAGTTTGCTCTAAGTGCGGGTCGTGAGCACAGGCACAGGACCTACAAAGGCTTGAACAGGACCTCTTCCTTGGCTGTCTGCCCACAGTAGAGGAGCTTTGGTAGGTTGGAGAAGGCAGGAAGACATTTGTTCTGCTTCGCGTTTGGAAAGTTGCTCAAAGTTAGCCTGCTCGGAAGGTACTTTTTCATTCGGTTATAGCACCATCATGGCAGACTAGAAAAAGAAAGCTGTTTTTCAGATGGTTGTTAAGTGTGTGTTCCATTCCTGGACCGTACCATCTGTAGTACATTATGAATTAATGTTGTTTGTAAATCCTGTCATTATCTTTGACCAGTGCAATTACATTGCTCTGTATTTGTTAGAACTATGTATTTGTTCAGAGGCCATATTATACATACAGCTTTGCTAACCCTGCTGGCCATTTCACTTTTTTAATTTGCTGGGAGTCTTGAAAATGAAAATGACCCAGACCACTGTCAAGCTTGGGTGACCTTAGGAGGTGAGTTCTGCCAGAAAAGGGTAGCCAGGTCTTCCAGAGGGACTTCTGGGTGTCACTGTGCTAATGGAGAAGCAGAGATGAAGACCAAATGCATCTAAATTGCTGCTTTCAGCTTGGCTGCCACCTGCAGCTCCCTCCCCTCGCTCTTGTCCGGGGGCACTCATTCCAACCCACTGTGACACTGCACAGCCTATCATTACACCATCTCTGTCACTCTGGAGGCCACCCAACTCCCAGCACTTGCACACTGACTCTCGGAGACCCACAGCAAGAGGGTTTCTCCGTCAAGGTTGCAGCAAGCAGGAAGACTGTGTGTAGGCTGGAGAAAAGGCTCTACTGGTGCATTCAGGACACTGGTATGATCACTACACACATCAGTTTGGTATTTGTTAACACAGCAAAAAATGTGAGCACATTAAGAAGTAAGAGTTTCATTGCTTTCATTCTGTGTGGCAACATAGAGAAGTTCTAGGGCAGGTGGAGGAAGAACTGTGTTTTGGTAGGATAGAATGCTGTGATGCTATTAGAAGGCTGGAGAGAAGCCAGGCATTGTGGTACCTGCCTGTTATTACAGAGCGCAGGAGGCCGAGACAGGAGGATAGTGAGTTTAAGGCCAGTCAGAGTGACAGAGAGAACTTGTCTTAAAAAAAAAGGAGGAGCTCTAAATTCTGAAGCAAAAAAGCAGACTTACATGTTTATCTGTGGTGTGGTCTGCCTAACACACACACACATATCCTAGTGTGTACATGTTTATTGGACAACAGGGTGGGAAAGCGTGAGGGAATACACTACTAGCTTCTTTTACTTAAGCTCAAAATGCTACATGTTTACAAATGCAAAAAATATTCCACAGAAGAAGTACTTCAGACCCATAGAGCTCTAACCTGTGGGAAGGCCTCGAATGAAAAAGAATTAGGGGGTGTGGACAAGGGACCCTCCTGCATTTTCTGTAGCATGATATTTTCAAAAGCATTTAAATGCCTCCAGAACAGGCAAGAAAGTACTAGGCATTATGTGCTCCCCTTGTCCTCTGACCACTTGGTCCTCTGTTCTTTTTTAAAATTACTTTTGAATTTTAAAAATAAATAAATATTTATTTTCTTTGTTGTTAAAATAGTCATTATAATGAATTTCTTATTCATCTATCCAGGTGCATGCTGTGCATTTGCAAATATACAGAAATGGCTTTCCTTTTTTTTTTTTTTTTTTTTTGCTCCTCTAATTTATCATGTAGAATTGGCAATCAAAATGTTACCATAAGGGATTGGTTAAATATAAATACCTCTAGGATAACCTGTTATGCAGCTACTTATAATCATATTTTTGAAAATAGTTTCATGATATAAAAACACTTTTATCAGTTGAAAAAGCATATTATGGTTTATATCTGGATGCCCCCCAAAATCTTTTGTGATCATAGGTGGGGATTTGGGAGGTACTTGGATCATCTGGGTGTGATATTCATCAGTGGATTAATCTACTAATATGTTTATAGTTAAATACGATCTTGAGAGGTGAAGCTTGATTGGGGGAGGTGGAACGTGGGGGCGTGGCCTGGAAGGGTGCATCTCTTTCCTTTCTCCCTAGATCTTTTCCTGCTTACCACGGCCACCACCGCACCGTGAGCTGTTTCTTCTCTGTCCTGCCCCACACCGTGCTGTCCTGCCTTGGAGCCAGCCAACTATGGACTGAAATATCTACAAACTGTGAACCAAAATAAACCTTTCCTCCTTAGGGCTGTGGGTGTCTGAAACTGTGTTTTAGTGACAAGAAAGAAGGACAAAGTAGATGACAAATGTATTTATTGAATATAATTTCAGTTAATAGTTTTTACAGTGCTGGAGATTTCCAGTTAAATCTTTTTTCTTTCTTGCTTGCTTGCTTGCTTTCCTCTCTCTTTTGCATGTTCGTAATGCAGAATAGTGATGTTTCCTTTGGGGAACTGGTACACCCATGTCACATAGTTGGTCATTTTTAATCCCTTCACCCCTCTCTCTCTTTCCTCCTCATCCCTAATCTCTTACCCCGGCTCCAAGTGTCTCCCTTGAAGTTTCCCATCAATTCTCATCTATCTATCTATCTATCTACCTATCTATCTATCTATCTACTTATATTTTAGGTTTCTCATATAAGAGAAAATATGATAGTTTGCTTTCTGAATCTAGCTTATTTTGCTTATGATTTCACCTTTTTAAAAGGAGCATTCCTGTTATTTTTGATATTAAAATGGATTTTTTTAAAAATGAAAATTTAAATAGCATTAAAAATTATTTTTCCAAGAGTGAAGAATTGGCTAACACTAGATCTCCTCACAGAATCCATCATATTAACAAATTAAAGGAATGTGACTACATCATCATCCTAATAGAGAAAGAATATAATAAAAGTCAAACATCACTTCATGATTAAAATGCCTAGCAAACTAGCATTATAAGGAGCTTTTAAAATTTGATGAGCAGTATCTGTCACAATTTAACACACTACATATTAATATTTCTCAGGATCATAGACACAAAATCCTTAACAAAATATTAGTAAATTCAATCCAGCAACGTTAGAAAGGATGACACATCTGTATAAGGGAGAATTTGACTTGTTTCTGGTCCGGTTCCCGAGAGGTAACCTTTAAAACCTTGGAATTTCCTGAGTGATGCGAGTAGCTTTATTTTTACTATAATTATTTTTTCTTTTTTGTGGTGCAGTGGCTACAGTTCAGGGCCTCACTCACGCTAGGCAAGTGCTCTACCACTGAGCCACAGACTCAGCCCCACGAGTGTCTTCATTATTTGAAGTGGGCCCCTCAAGCCCCACCTGAGAATTCGTGCTAATGAGATGACTCAAGAGGCTCCTAGTTAATGTATCCTGATGGGATGATTCCAGATGGGGGTTGGCTGCTCCAGAAGGACGAGCTATAGGACTAGAGAGTTGGGACTCTGAGCTAAATGAGGGAAGTTGTCTCTCCAGGGAAAGAGGGGCTCGACTATGAAGTCAGCCACGTGGTCAGTGGTCCAGTCCTAGCTGCATAATGAAACAGCAGTAAAAACTCTACATCCTGAGGCTCGGGAAAAAGCGCATGTTCTGGGCCCTCCCAAACCGTGTGCTGTGTCTCTACTTTGGGCTATTGGTGATTTGTGTCCTTTGAGAAGACTGTAATTGTAAGTGTAATGCTTTTTTTTTGAGTTTAGTGAGTCATTTTACTGAATGATCAGACCTGAGGGAGTCTCTTGGAACCCTCAAGTTTATAGCCAGCTGGTATGAAGCAAGCATGGCCTTGGGGACCCCCAAACTTGTAGCTGGTGTTTGAAGTGAGCACAGTCTTGGAGAACACACCCTCAGGCTTTGTAGTCTGGTGTTCAATTCAGTGTCCTATCAGCAAACTGGGTTATTCCATGAATGCAAAGCTGGTTCAATATTTGAAGATTAATCACATAGTTCATCTTATTGAGAGAATTACTTAAATATCCCATGAGCATCTTAAATGTGCAGAAAAAGAGTTCGATAAAATTTAACATCCTTTCATAATTAAGAACACCCAACAAACTGGGAATGGAACAATGTCATCTTGAAAAGAAGAATTATGATAAAAATTATGCATGGTTCTGAAAGTATGGTAAAAGTACTGTTTTGCAAAACTTTTGTTCCACTTCGCCTTTGTGCAGGGGTGAGTTTGTGTGTATATCCCACTAGGGCCATTGACTGTGGTGGTAGTCAGGTAAATTTGAAAGCCTTTGCCATGGAAAAGTTCTCAGACTGAGATACTATGATCAAAAATGTTCACTACATTATTTTATGGAAAATTGGGAGCAGCAAACATTCATCCAGTGCAGAGTACACATATAAATTCATATTTAAAATATGATGCAATAGTTAAGGTGCTCAAGCTGCAGCTAAATGTGTCAACATGGCTAAAGCTCTGAGATATAATGTTTCATCAGAACAGCAAACTGCAGAGAATTGTAGCATTTTATGTACATGAGTTTTCTCTGCAGGAGAAAATGTATATACATTATATGTGTTAATACAAAAAATACTTGCATGGAGTTGATTAATACAAATTCAGGGCCATGGTTCTTTCTGAAAAAGAAGAGAAGCAGAGAGGGAAATAGGACTTGAGAAGGATGGAAAGGGAGCTTCAATAATTGTAATAGTTTATTCTTTAACAGTACTAAAGCAGCTAAGTTTATGCTAGTATCATTTCTCGTTGCAATAGCCTAAATCAGGGATTGGAAAACTTTAGCTTGGAATGAATCTGGCTTGTCACTTTTTTGTTAATAAAGTTTTATTAGAATATAGATGCACCTATTAATTTACATGGTGTATGTACTTGCTTTTAAGCTGTAATGACAAAAAAGTGACTGTGGGGGATGTTGGGGTGGAAAGCCAAATCAGTAAAACAGAGTGTTAACATTTGGTAAGTTTATGGACATAAATGTCCTCTTTTCTCTTTGCATGATGGAAATATTATACAGTTGTAAAGTATAAGCTGACCTTTTGACTAGGTAAAGTTAACTTTGTTTTTGAAAGATTGTGTTATGCATTTCCAATACAATTTGGGTTATTTGGAGATAGGCAAGAGCCTCCATTTCAAGTGTGGCTCAGTTTTGAGCTCCAGTGAGATGGTGAGAACGAGGGACAGAGAAAACGGCAGGACAGATTTCCTGTTCAGATTTCCCAGTTGTTTTTCTCTGAGCACCTCCTCCCTTCCCCGATTTACACATTGCCCCGCATGTGGAGGCAAAAAGATCCCAAGACTAAAATAAGTTAACACGCTACTGCCCTACGCTATCCTAAATAGAAATTGGAAAGCTTTGTTTTAGGAGATAACAAGATAAACTGGAGCCGGAAGTTCTACAGGTAAGTTACATACCACCGTCCAGGTGGGTTTATCATGTTGGATGATACAGTTCGGCTGGTGGCATAGACACATGAGTAATTCTTTTTTTTTATTTTAAAAACAAAACAAAAATGA
Organism: Cavia porcellus; assembly: GCF_034190915.1. NCBI lineage: Eukaryota > Metazoa > Chordata > Mammalia > Rodentia > Caviidae > Cavia > Cavia porcellus. The sequence goes on from NW_026947499.1 coordinate 27,639,592, forward strand.
TAAAAATACAGAATTTTAAAAAATCACAGGAAATCAACACTAGTTAATATATTGTATATTGTTATCTTAAAAGTAGTTGTTCAGATAGATGCATGAGTAACTTTATCTGTCCAGAAGACAGAGTCACATGCAGGTGTTACAAAGTGATGAACGTGTTCCAAGAATAAATCTAAATCACCTTGAGCTGATCCAGTAAAGTGCTGCTAACACCTACTTGGAGTTTGAACAGACGGCGAACTTTTTGCTTACAGTGCACATAGGTAGAGGCAGACAGCAGTCCACTGCTTGTGAAGCTGGGAGGAAAAATACACTAAAGTAAGTGAGTTAGAACTCTTCCCCAGTCACTGGAGCGTCTGCCTTCTGTCATCAGGTCATCCTGCTCTTGCTTTGCCTCATCTCTCCAGTCCCACACTCTTGGAAGGCACTGAGAAAGCCTTGGCTCAGTGCTCTGTGCTTCCAGTTTAGAACTTGGTGTCACAGTGTTCCAAGGTGAGACCTGGGAGAGGTGAAGCCTATGCGAGGTGATTAGGTGGCTGGAGTGTGGCCCTCAGGAAGGACTAATGCCATTGTCGAAGAGCCCCTGCTAATTCTTATGAGAGCAGGATGTTGTAGAAGGAGCAAGGCTAGGCTGGGCAAGGGGGTAGACACAGCACTTGAGACGCTAAGGCAGGAGGGTTGCCATGAGTTTGAGACCAGCCTGGGCTCCATAATGAATTCAAGGCCAGCTTGGATTGTACAGTGAGACCTTGTCTCAAAACACACCCCCCCCCCAAAAAAAAAAGAAAAAGAGCAAGGCTGGCCCTTGTATCTTTCTGCTTTTTGTCTTGCTGTGTGACCTCTCCCTCTTGCATATGTCCTGGCTATAATGTTTTGGTATAACACAGGCAAGAGGACCTTCCCGGAAGCCAAACTGACGGTGCTGCCAAAGTGAAGACTTTCAGCTTTCATAACTGGTAGCTAAGTAAATGTCTCTTGTTTGCAAAGTCTCTAGCTTCAGGTATTTTGTTATAACAACAGAAAACAGTTAACATTAAGCATAGGAAGTGGGCATGAGAACCTCTGTATCTCCCAGATGGAAAAGCAGAGATGAGAAATGTGGCCAGATCCCAATAAAATTTTGCGGGAGTCAGCCCTATACAAAACTTGAAATTGAATTCAGCACCAAAAATGCACTAGAGCTTGTGTTGACGGCATGCTTCATTTCCTCCATCCATGAGCCTTCTTCGGTGGTAATAGACTATGACCAGTTATAGACTAACGTTTTTGCACTCAGTTGGGGGTGATATTAGAGTTATTTAACAACCAGTACACCATAATGTCAGCCATCAGGACCGTCGCTGGCTATAAAAACAGGCACGACTGTATCAGTTCAGACAGACCTACACTAGCCATAGGTCGAGTGACATACAGATTTAATCTTGAAGATATTTCAGATGTGCTGCACCTAAGCCTGGGAGCACCTTAGTGTTTCAACTTGCATAGACAAGTTTCCTCCCATTCTGATCCCATGTTTTCTCTATTCTGAACAGAGGGGGATTCTACATATCAGTGCCTTCTAAACCCCAAGAAACCTACTGGGAAGGCCACTGATCCAACACATAATTGTTGAGTGTATGCAATGCTAAACCCACTGACTAAATAGTATCCACTGAACACTGGCAGCCTCTGTGTTAAATGCGGCACAGAGATTTATTTAGTGTGGTCTGCACAGTCTTTTTTTTAATATCAACATTTAAAAATCAGGGAACGCTACATAAAATTTCCAGGTTATCTTCAAAAATGCAAAATCTGTTCACAGTGGGTCAGATTCCTGCAAAATAATAAACTGCTGACTGGTGTGTGGTTTGCTGCATATCCACTCAGTGCCTGTTGCCTCCAAGTACCAGTGGTGACTGTCACCTGCCACCCTCACTGTCTCTACGCTGTGTATGTGAGCATTTATAGCAAGGAAGTACTTCCCTGCTTCCACGTCTCTGTCAGAAGTGAGGAAACAAAAGCCAGAGCCAGGGCCAGGTGGTTTTTATGAACTTGGCCCTGTCCTCTGTTTATTATACCTGTCATGTTCCATAGACACTTGAGGTTGTAGCTCCCAGAGCCCAGGGATGCCAAAAAAAAAATGTTAAAAAAAATGCCTATCAGCCTGGGGAGTTTACAAGAGTGAGGATTACACTTGACAGTTTTGAGAATCCCTGGCCAGGGCCTGGTTGCAGGCAGAGCGAGGGAACACAAAGGCTGGAAATCATGGAGAAGCTTGGAGAGTGTGGGGAAGAAGGGCAGGGAACTGCGGCGGGCAGATGTGAGGGGGCAGGGAGGGGGACGGGGGCAGGAACTTGGATTTTATCCTGAGTGGTGTGGCGCGGATTCCGCTCAGCACCTCCACATGACCCTTCTCAGGCGTGGCTCTTGGGATCCCACGCGGGTCAGGGTAGTAGCAAGAGCAGAAGAGAGAGGTGGGTGCTGTGGACGTTCACCTGTGCTGGTAGCACAACTCTGACACGTAGAAGGGAGGCAATGGCAGGTCCCACTGAGTCTCTTCAAAAAGGCGAGTACAGGAATTAGGCAACGTTGTGATTCATATACGGATAATCCCTCAGGACTCATGCATTGAGAATTTGATCCCCAGCATGGCAGTGTTCAGAGGTGAGGTCCAGAGAGGTGCCTGGACTCTAAGGGCACTGGTGCCATCAATGGACTAACCCACTAATTCCACTAATGAGTGTGTTTTAGGAGGTGGGGCCATGTTGAAGGAGGCAGGTCCCTGGAAGAGAGTCTTTAAAGGATGAGAAGAAGAGTCTTGGAATTTTCCCTGGCACCCTGCTTCCGGCTGCCATGAGGCGAGTGGCTTTCCTCCATCATACCCTTTTGCCACCATGTGTTTCTGCCTTGGAGCCAGGGGACCATGGACCTCTAAAACCATGAGCCAAAATAATATTTCCTTCTTTAAGTTACATGTGTTAAGACACTTTTTCTCAGCGATAGAAAGGTAACAAATACAGGCAGATGTATGTGTGTGTGTGTGTGTGTGTGTGTGTGTGTGTGTGTGTTCCTGGAGATCACACTCTACCACTGGGCTATATTCCCATCCTTTTATTCACTTTTGTTTGTTTCTTGAGACAGGTATTTCCAAGTTACCCAAGTGGGACTTGAACTTGTAGTCCTCCCCCTTCAGCCCTCCAAAGTGCATGACTATAGTCATAAATGGCTCAAAGGCAAGACTGAAGGACACATCAGGATGGCACAGTACCCTATAGCTAGTCATAGAGCAAGTAACAGTTACCCTAATGGGGTAACTGAGTGAGCCAAATGGAAGGAGAGTGGCAACCAGAACCTGGGTGGGGGGAGAGGGGGAGAGAGATGGGGGGGGGATAGAGGAGGAGAGAAGGGGAGAGAGAGGGAGACAGAGGGGGAGAGAAGGGGAGAGAGAGATGCTTATAGAAGGCTAGGGAAATCTGGAAAGAACCTATGACTGTTGTTTTTTTCTTTTGGTACTGAACTCAAGACTGTGCGCTTGCAAGGCAGGCGCTTATACCACTGAGCTAAATCCCCAGCCCCTGACTGTTGCTTTAACTCCTACCCAGGTTCCCATGGGCTGTCTCTACCTGGAAGCCAATGAAAAGGAGCCAACTGGTGGTGTTCACATAGTCAGCCTCCTGGGTATTGAGATCAAGAAGGCCAGACAGTAGCCTTTTGAGATTCAACAGGAAGATATCAGCTCACCAGCCAAGACACAGGACAAATGCATCATATGCCTGATTGCAACTGTAGGGGTCAGACTACAATGGATCATATTCATTATCTGCCAACAGTGAGTGTTATCCAAGTTCTCCAACTTCGGCGCAGAATAACCTCCTGGTTTCAGGAAGCTCAGAGGCCAAAGCAAGGGAAAACTTTGCCAACTGGTTTTGGAGATAAATGATTCAAATGCCAATTTGGAATAGCCAAGATGGAACAAGAGACATCTTTGATTGGTTGGCTGTCCCTCGAGAGATGTCCCTGGTCTACTATTACTGGAGTCTGCCACTCCGGTACGAAGCTGCCTGGAGATGACTCACCCAGTCTGTGTCCAAACCACTGCTTCTGCAGCACACCACCCCATGCCCCGTTCTCCTCCCTCTCTCTGCAGCTGCAATCTGAGAGCATTTGTTGTCTCAAGGGAGGAACCTTGGGACCCGGATTCAGCATCTTTGCCTGGCAGCTGTCTTTGCACACTGCAGGTAGCCAGAATTTCTTGAATCCCAAGGAGAAAGAAGCAAGCCTGAGACCAGACAGTGTAGGTTATCTCATGGCTGGTCCCATTCCTAGAGGGAGCAAGGTGAGTCACCTGGATCAATGTTGAAAGCTCAGGCCCAGCAAATGAATTTAGGACAGCTCCGTGGAGCTATATGTGCTTTGCATTTCTCATTAATTAATTTGATTTGCATGCACATGGGAGTTTGCGGAAGAAAGAATCAGATGCATCAGGATTCAGTCCAGTGTTTTTTCTCTATTTTTTGGTGCAAGCTTATTTTTTTTGCTGTCTTTTTGTCTGTATTTTTCCCTTGCTTGTACCTGTCTAAGGTAGTAATTTATCAGCCCTGCCAGATTCTATCTCATTGCTTCAGTGGTGGAGTAGGAGGGTGGTCAGGTCACGATGTGATTGTTATAAACTCAACCTACCACTTGACACATTTGACCTACCTAAGATTGAAAGGCTGTGTATTCAAAGTTCCTCTGAGCCTTCAGCGGGTGAAGTTGTCATGATTTCTGTCAACCTGAAATGCACTGTTCAGAATTTTTGCCTTTACAAGCTTTTTCTCCACTTGGTGAAGGAAAGCAAAAACACTGGGCTCAGATATGGGTTGGAGTCCTACACCCAGGTGTACCCATCGCTGCCTAATGGCCTTGGACATATGTTACTTGTACTTTCTAGGCCTCCATTGTCCATCTGTAATAATGGGATTTTGCTAACCTCAGAGTATTGTAGTAAATACAAATCACTAACACACACTGGCGTTTAAGGAAGATTAAACATTTTAGTGTCCTGTATTACCAGCTTCCTTATCCTTCAGAGCACACACATATTTTAACCTTTTTGGTGCAAGATGCTCACTCAGGGATCTTGCCCCAGGAACCACTATAGTTTACATGAATAAAAACTTGCTCGTTGTTTATGGAGCTCATGCAGCTATCACCCAGTCTCTCCAATCTTTCTGCCACAGTGAGACAGAAAGAATATCATGCTAGCTGTGCCACGGTGACTTGGGAAGTTGTAGATTCAGGGATGTGAATTAGAAGAACAGGTTTGGGATTGTGGAATATGAACTTTTAGGAGAGTCTGGGGCTCAGAAATACTGTGGGACTGAGTCTAGGGGCTGAGAAATACTGTGGAACTGCTGGACACCCAGAAAATGAAAATTACGCCTCTCTATTGGGCCCAGGCAGGGAAGTTGGAGGACTTCACTTGGAACCTGGGAGGTCCTCAATAAATATGGGAGAATGGATAGATTTTGCAGAATGGGGATGGCCTCAGTGAAGCCAGTGGCCTGGGAGAAGCCAGTGGTGGTTTTAGCAGGATTAAGCTCCTGCCCAAATGCCCTGTATCAGAGGAAACCTCCTTGACCTTACCAACAGACACTGATGTTTAGTCTGCCCCCTTGAGCTCTGCCAGCTTGGCCTTCCCAAAATGTTTCCTATTAGATTACATATTTGTTACATACTTATTGGCTGAGTTTTTGCCTCTTCCATCAGGATGTGAACTCCACAAGGGCAGAGACTTTGTCTCTTTTGTTCTTTCCTGCATCTCCAGTACTTGGAACAGAGCTAGGCAAAAGGAAAGGGCTCCGTCAGGACATCTGAATTGATAATTAAACACAAGAGCAAGATGGGGATAGGTGGGCAGAAGAAGGCCTGGGAAAAAGACCAGCAGTAGTTCTAAAACTTTCAAGGCCTCCGATTCACTGGAGGCTGGTGTGACATGCAGATTCCCTGGCTTACCTCCTAGCTAGCAATTTGGAGTCTCCAGGGTGGAGCCTGGAAATCTGCACTGATCAGCTGCTCAGGTGATTTGGATTTGGATGTGGATGTTTTGAGGATTGCATTGAAAAATACTGGACTTGCTTTATGGGAATGGATGGATTCTTGCAATGATACCTCCCTTCTACGTGGGCTTCTCTTGGCTTCTCTGATAGTCACTTTGCAACACGCAAACACTAGACTTAATAGCTCTTCACAACTTCATAGATCACCTGGGTGAAGCCTGCGCAAAACAAGTTGATGAAAAAAGGCTACAACTTTCTCCAAATTACTGCACCCCAAAATACTGCTCAGGCTCCCCCAGCATTCCTCCCCGTATGTTTTACTGGCTTGCATACTACTGAAATACTTTCTACCTTGGGATCTTTACTACTTGTTACCTAATAGTCTCTGTTTCCTTGATTCTAACTGATTTTCTGTGTTGAATTGCTCACTCTACAGAGTAAACTTCAAGGACACAAATTACAACGTCTGTTTCAGTGCCAGCTGTTCTATGAATGCTCTTAACTCATCGACCAATTAACCGTCACAGCTGGGGCCTGGGTAAGTGCTTGAAACATGAAAATGATGACAAATGCAACCCTAAATGGGTCTTTAGTGGACACATATACAAGCAGTGCTTTGGAAACACAGCCTCCAGTTTTCTCCTTTTCCCTCATGACTGGTATAAGAAAAGAGGATTTTCCTAGTGTTATGTAACTTTCATTTTTTTCTCCCCTTCTCTTTTGCTTTCTTTACTAAACTATCAACAGTATCTGTCCCGAAAGGGATTTCTCCAGTTAGCCTCAGGAAGTATATGCCTACAGTAAATATCTGAGTGGACCCAGGGAGACAGGGTTTTGCAGGGAGAACAAGAGGAGGAATTAATAGATTTCCTTCCACTGATTTTTTTCACATTAAAGGTGCGCATTAGCAGGTCGGTGGCTCCTGCCCCCCGGATTTATGGAAATGCCACTTCACTCCTGTGTCTGTCTCTGACAATCAGAGCAGTGGTGAGGAGGGAAACTACCAGGCTGGCGCTGTTCTGTGAAGGTAGTGATGATGGTGATGACAATGATGTCACACGACGCTGATGGTATTGGTGGTGATGATGTGTGTCTATGTGTGTGTTACAGCAAATAGTCACGTGTATTAAAATACTTCTACGATGGCTATAAGAAATATCGCCCTGTAACAACATCCCAGTCTTTCCCTTCTCTGTTGTTGACCTGCCATTCCCCTAGAGACCTTGTGTTGGACACCAGAAACCAACTTTAATCTTGTTTATTTATGAGAATTTTCTACCCATACAGATTCTGCTTCTGTTGCCTCTTACGTGCCTGTGCTTCTGTAATAATTCTGATCTTTAGAATTCCCCAGTCTATACATATCCTACACATCATGGGTGGCTTAAGCTTTCTAAATCAGTTTCAAAGGCTTCCAATTTTCCTACCGAAAAGGTATGTGCTATAGTTGTATATGTGTCCACTAAAGACCCATTTATTAAAGGCTAGGTCATCTCTCAGATTTAAATACCCAATCCAAAAATGAGCATCTGAGATGAATACAAAATTCTCAGATGAACAAATGCAAATGGGAAGTAAATATATGAAAAGTGTTCAACATCATTGGCCATTCAAGAAATGCAAATTAAAACAATGCTGAGATATTGTTTTAATTCCAGATCATTCCTGAAAGAATGGCTAACAATAAGAACTTAATAACAAATGCTGGAAGGGCTGTGGGGAAAAGGAACACTTCTCCATTGTTGGTGGGAGTGTAGACTGGTGCAACCACTGTGGAAATCAGTATGGAGATTCTTCAAAAAACTAGGATTACAGGTTCCATTTGACCCAGCTATTCCCCTTCTGAGTATTTTCTCAGAAGAATTGAAAACATCATTCTGCAGCACAACTTGTAATAGCTAAGTCTTGTAAACAACCCAAATGCCCATCAACTGAGTAATAAATAAAAAAGATGTGGTATTTTATACAATGAAGTACTACTGAGCCATAAAGAATGGTGAACTCAAGGCTTTTGTGGGTAAATGGATGTAACTAGAAACTCCTAAGTGAAATAAATCTGACTTGCATATGTAAACATGGATTGTCTAGCTAAAGTAAGAAACTGAAGGAGTAAATAAGATCCAAAAGTTATAATAGATATAGGCAAAGGGAAAGAGACTGCTCAAAGAGAAATTGCATTGTTTGATCAACCTTGCATACCTATATCTGGTAGCCTGAGCAGTTAGTCTGAGGATAACAATATGCAATATAACAACCATTGTAAAATTCCTATTATCTTGTTTTGAAATACTATATCTCCATTTTTTGTTGTTGTAATTTTGCTTTTGCTGTTGCTTATTAATTGTTTGCTTCTTGATTTTTTTTATTTTTTCCTCTTTAAAAGGCTAAGGCACAGCTTACGTTACTGTTTTGGTGGGACTTTCAAGAAGGTGGCCCTAGTGGCAGGAAGTGAGGTCATCTCATTGAAGGAGATTTTTGGAGTCTACTCTTCCTTTCTCTCTTTGCCTCTCCCCACTATGAAATGAATGTCTTCCTCCAACATGCCCTCCTGTCACTGACCCATAGGTGACAGGACCAATGTAGTGTGGACTGAACTCTCTGAAACCACAAATCAAAATAAACTTTTACTCTTTTAAATTATCTCATGTATTTCATGATGGTAACGAAAAGTAACTAACACATTTTACAAACTCATCAGTGTGATTGTCAAGACCTTCCAAGACAGCCTACCTCACTGAGCTTCTTTCCTATATTTCAAGATTTTCCTGCCTCAAGGAATTAGTTCAGAATCTCTCTGCTTTTAGGAATGCCTCCTTAGATGTGTAAAAAGTATCTTGTATCTATCGAAATCTTGTTCTCTATGTGAGAACTCACCAATGATCCATAAGCAAGCCCTTCAGTTTATCAAATTCTCCTGAGGTGTTCTAGACACTGTGCAAGGTGCTGTAGACCAGGGAGGAATAAAGCAGAGGCCCTGGTCCCAGAAGGAGAGAGAGAGCTTTAGTGAGCAGATGGTTCTAGTGTCAACATTCCGATCCCTCTAGAAGAAAGAAAAAAGGGGTTTATGACCCAGACCTTACTTGTGAGGTAGAAATGATGGCATGATAGATAAGATTACATAGCAGAAGTGATACTTGGGCTAAATCTTAAGAAGCAAGCAAAAGTTAAGTAAAGACTGAACACCAGGGCACGAGTCAAAGAAGAAGAAGATGGAACAAATGAAAGAGGATGTGGTACCAAGGTGGACACAGCACCATGAAGAAGCACTCCCAGCTCCTCAGCTGTATCAGCGGGACAGGCTGTATGGAGAGACTGTGTCACAGGAGGATTCAGTGAGAAAAGGAAGAGGGAGGGATATTCTTTTGGTTCCCTTGTGGCTTTAGATTCTCAATGATCAAAGTTTATCCAATGAAGCAGGAGGTTTTTATACTCCAACTAGCTATTTTGGGAAGCTACCAAGGAGGCCAGATCCTGACTTGACAGAGAAAAACCTACAAACTGTTGTGGTCACGAACTGAGGCACTAAGAAACCATGGCAGGAGCTAAGTGTGGAGAGGGTTGTGGCTGATCCCCGTTGATTCCAGGGGAGAACAGAAGACCAGCAGTGAGACAGTAGAAGCTTTGGCTGTGATGGCAGTATCTGAGCTTTCCAAGAGGGGAGCATCAGTGGCCAGTGGTACAGTCCACCCCTTGAACTTCCCAGTTGTACTTACGCCTTCCCATGAGACCCGCCTTCCACATTATAATATCTTACTTACAATATAATATATTACTTTTTTTTTTGTACCAAGGATTGAACTTCACACTTGCCAGGCAGGTGTTCACACTGCTGAGCTAAGTTCCTAGCGCAACAAGGATATTACCAAGAGGATAAGTTTGAGGAGAACAAGTTCAGGAGCAGAGAGATTATCCAGAGGCCACTGCAATGCTCTTAGCAAGAGATAATAAGCATCTTCTGAGGATAGTAATAATGGTAATAGAAAGGCAAAAGAGAATTCAGGAAAAAAGAACTCACAGGCTGGGGATTTAGCTCAGTGGCATAAGTGCTTGCCTGGTAAATACAAGGTCGGGAGTTCAATCCCTGGTACCGAGAGAGAGAGAGAGAGAGAGAGAGAGAGAGAGAGAGAGAGAGAGAGAGAAAACTCAAGAAACATTTGGGAGATAAAATGGACAAGATTTGGTGATGGATGCTAGGGTTTGAATATCGTTTGTCCTCAACACTCATGTTGAAATTTCACCCTCTCTTTGTTAGGTATTACAAGGTAAAACCTCAACCTGTGTCATTTGGAGGTAGAGCCTTTGAGAAATGACCAGGATTAAATAAGATCATTAGGCTGGGCTCAGCCTAATGATCTTATTTAATCCTGGTCAGATTTCCTCCTTGACCAACTAGAAATAAGGATCAGAATTCCAGCATCTGAAATGAAGGTGTCAGAAGTTGTCCATTAACCATCTGAATCATGGGACAAACCAAACAGTTAAGGCCATAGTTTCCTAACAGCCCAAACAAAATTCACCAGCATACCAAAGACCAATATTGTTGAGAAGTTTCTATATCATAGATGATTTTTTAAACAAGATTCTATTTTGTTTATTTTTAAATCTATTTTTTTTAAAAAATAAATTGAGTATCTTCTTTTATTGTATTTTAAAGTTTCTTTTATGAAATGACAATCTGACAGCTGTTGGAGGAAGCTATTATTTTGCATCTCACATTGCTGCCTTACAGAGTAGATTTTAAAAAATAGATATATAATCACAGGACTTGAGCAGTCTTTTTTAGCTGTGAGAGTAGGAGGTAGATGGGTGTGCAAGAGGCTTTGGGTTGGGTTATTAACAGTCATGTTGCTCCACTGCCCTGCCACAATTTAAACTCTCAGCAGCAGACTGGCTTCTTGGCCACAACAAAATCATGTTGGAAGTCAGGAACTGTGGACCCATGTGTCTGCTTCCTCAGACACCTCCCTTGAGCTTGTTTTTAAAAGAACAGAATCCAGACTCCAGAGGGATGCTGAGCTCTCTAAACCATGTCAAGCCACTCTTAAGATTGTTTGTTTTCCTTTGTTCTCTTTGCAAAGTTGTGCTACTGTTTCTCTTTCAAATCAGGTCTTAGGAAATACAGCAGGGACAGTTTTGGACGTGTTGACTTGAAATTTCCAGCAGCTCTTCCAGCAAGTGCTTTTCAGTTTCCATGGAAACCAGCAATGTTTTGAAGAGGCGTGACGGGTTCAGCATACTGGAGCTACCATAGGGAGTACATGTCAGTTGGTTAGATAAAGCGAACGGTGAAATCACTGCGTTCCAGGGCTGTGTCTGACATGGTCATCCTGACCTTCTAAAGACAGAAAGCACAACGATGAGGATGAAGCCATTCCTGTCGGCCCACCACCACCTTGCCGCCCATCATTTTATGTCTATATGCTGCTTCTTCTGCACCATCGAGTCATTGTTCCAAGTCGTTTTCAGCACTCTGGCCTCTAAGCCACCAGAGGGGCAGATGCAGGGACTGACGCCTGCGTGACTCCTGTGATCACAATGCTAGGGAGATGGATCTGGTGAGGGGAGGTTACATTCTTATTGGCTGGCTTTTCTTTATTTGTGGGATTTATTCTCTAGAGCCTTAGCTTCTTTTCTGCTAGCAAATTTCAGGCTGGAATAGTTGCCTCAAGAATTCAAGGCTTTAACGTTTTGCACGTGTCGGGGGGGGGGGGGAGAAGAGCCTGCATTTTTTACTAACCCTGGAATTCTGTTGAAGAGATGATCCTGGGTGGTGCAGAAAAAAGACCTCAGACTGTCCCATCCTGTCCTCCCATCATGGAGTCTGTAGCAGAGGCCACGTATCCTCCTGGTCTTTGCCATTCCTGTTCCCCCGTGCCCCTTGCCTCAAGGGCTTTCCCTGGAGAATCCCATCTGTTGACACAGGTGGCAGGCTGGAAGTTTCCAGGAATCAATACTCTCTGAGAGCAGCCCTCACTCCAGGACCAATGGGAGCCAAGGAACAAATACCTCCCCCGCCCCCCCCCCCCACAATTGGAGCAGGGGGACTACAGTGTGTGTTCTACTCCAACTCCAGGGTCCTCAGCGGGGCAGGCCTCTGTCCTCCACAGGGATTACTTGACTCATGCGCATTTTATTGACTACCCCCATTCTCTGCCTCATTTCCTTACTTGCAGATGGATGTATTGGATATATCCTGGGAAGGCTTTATATATTTATCTTTAGCCATTTCCCCATCAATTTTTTTTTAAATCGGTACCAGGGATCGAACTCACGACCGTGCGCTTGCAAGGCAAGCTGAGCTAAATCCCCAGCTCCTCCCATCAATTTTTAATTGAGTTGAAATTCATAAAAAATAAAATTGATTACTTTAATGAACAATTCAACAGCTTTTAATATGATTACAATATTGGGCAACTCTATCTCTAATTCCAAATATTTGCATCACCTCTAAAGATAGCTGCATGGAATGCTTAATCCCTCTTCCCCTCTTCCTCCCAGTCTCTGACAACCTCTCATCTCCTTCCTCTCTATACCGATTTACCCCATTCTGGATATTTTAAGTAAGTGGGATCATACCATATATAAATTTTGGGGTCTGGATTCTTTCACTCAGGATAAAGTTTTAAACTCATCTACATTGCATCTTGTGTCAATACTTCATTCCTTTCTCTGTGACTGAATACTGGTCCTTGAATAATAATAATCCATTGCATGAATATGTCTCAGGCTGTTTATTTATGTCTTTTAATGGATGTTTATTTTGCTGCTATCTTTTGGCTGTTGTAAATAGTGGTGCTTTGGATATCCATGGGTAAATATTTGTTTGAGTCTATGCTTTTCCAATTCATTTAGGTATAGTAAGTCCTTGATTTATGAACAAGTTTTGTCACAGGAAAATTGTCTGTAGGTCAGATCTGTTTGTTACATGAAGCCAAAAAGTGAGCCTTACACAGCTCACCTGTGAAAGTCCGCAACCCTGGCATTCGTAAGGGACCGACTTATGTGCCTAGAGGAGGAAGTACAGCCTCACAAGGCAGCTCATTAGCTTTGGGAAGAATTGCCTGTTTGCACAACAGCTATGCAAGAGTTCCATTTCTCCTCAACTTTTCCATACTCACCTTTTTATGTGTGTGTGGATTGAACCCAGGGACCTCTGAGCTATGCCCTTGGTCTGTATACTTTTTATTTTCATACAAGACCTTGCTAAGATGTCCAAGCTGCTTTCCTCCTATCTCAGCCTCCAGAGATCAGGTACACAAGTGTATGCCACCAGGTCCAGCTTCTGTTTTTGTTTTTATTGTGACCATCCTAACAGATGTGAAGAGGCATCTTGTTTTTATTTTCCTTTCCTGATTCGTTAGGGACATTACACATCTTTTACTTTGTTCCCATGGATTTTTTTATTTTGAAAAATTTCATATACGTTGAGAAGTTTAAAGAAAAAACACACAGGCTCCCTCCTGCAATACCCTTTACTTAGATTTACCATTTTGTATTTCCCTGAGCAATGCTTGATTGCATCATTGAATTTTGCTCTGGTGTTGAGCGTTTCCTATAAGCTGGAAATGGTTTCTAGAGGCCTGAATAAGTTACAGTGATACGTTTCAACTCAGCATCTTTAAGAGGAGAGAGAATGCAGAGTGCTGGCTGGGGGAACTGTCTCATGCACATGTTCAGTGGAGTCTCACAGTGACTCTGAAAGGAGGACTGTGTGGTTGTTTCTGCCTGCTCAGACTCCATAGTCCCCTCTTCTAGCAGCACCATTTCCATTTTCTTCTTAGAAGTCACCCATCCTCCATCTATCAGTCATCCCCTCTCCCCACTCCTAAACCCAGAGGTGAACAGATTAAGGTGTGATAATAGAGCCACAGTGATTGGTCAGGGAGAGTCATGTGATCTGGGTTGGACCAAAAAGCCAGCCCTCAGTTGCCATAGTTCATGGAAAAAAATGTTACTTTTTCTTTCTTTTTTTTTTTTTTTTTTTTTTTTTTTTTGAGATAGGGTTTCACTGTGCACTTCTGGCTGGCCTCGAACTCACTTTGTAGCCCAGGCTGGTCTAATCTGCAGCACTCCTCCTACCTCAGCCTCCCAAGTGCTGGGATTACAGGCATGTGCCACCATGCCCAGGTGAAGGTTACATTTTTGTAGAACTCACTGTTCTTTTATGTACACTAAAGAAAGCACTGCCAAAAAATTATAAAATAGCTCACTTATAAGCTATATCTTGTTTTCCAAGTGTTAGCATATGAAAAGGAAAAGGGTGTCTGCTGATTTCACTCCCTGGAGCAGTGGCCCTATGCGGCTCGAGCAGGCTCCCTGGGGGCAGCTCCCTAGCCCTAAGGCTTCCAGTCTTTTTCCCAGGGGCACAGACACACACATTGGGAGGCCACTGGTCAGAGTTCAGGATGCACAGTGAACAGACCCAACCTCTCCAGACTTGCAGACAAACCTTGTGTTCCCTTACTTTTGTGGCTTTAATTTGAAATGTCCTCCAAAGACATGTGAATTGAGAGCTGGACCCCAACTCAGCAATGTTCAGAGGGGCAATGTAGAGATGTGATTGGATCATGGGGGCATCGACCTCATCAATGGATGTGTTCACAGCTGAATGGGCTGGCAGGAGGCGATGCCAGTTGGAGAAAGTCGGTCACTGGAGACTTGCTTTTGAAAACACCTTTGTCAGGTTCTTTCCTTTTGTCTCTGTTTTCTGGCTGCCATGAACTGAGCAACTCTCCTCCATCCCTTCCACCGTGAGGTTCCTGCCTTGGAGCTGACCAACCATAGACTGAAACCTTTAAAACCATGAGCCGACATCAACCTCTCCTGCTGTAATCTTTGGCTATCAAGTATTTTGTTCTAGTGATGGAAAGTTGACATTTTCCCAGCTCCCAAACCCAGAGGTACATTTTCCATGCCAACTAGATCTTCTGTTTCCTTGAATTCACAGAGCTGAGGGACCCATTACGCAGCAGGGAACAGCACTCAGAAGCTGCTACACAGTTCCTAGAGGTGGCGCTGGGGTGGCTGAGGAGTTGCAGTAGGAGTGGGCGTGGTGGTTAGGCCATGGCCAGTCCCGGAGAACAGCATCTTCCATCCCCAAATCTCCAGGCTTTGGGCACAGGAATTAGACCGTTTGAGGGGTGACCTCTTAGCTGTGTG
Organism: Cavia porcellus; assembly: GCF_034190915.1. Taxonomy (NCBI): domain Eukaryota; kingdom Metazoa; phylum Chordata; class Mammalia; order Rodentia; family Caviidae; genus Cavia; species Cavia porcellus. The sequence goes on from NW_026947499.1 coordinate 27,654,768, forward strand.
ACACTGGCTGAATTACTCAGCCTCCCTGAGCCTCAGCTTCCCATATACTGGTTTGTTATCTACAAAGTTGCAGGGAGGGTTAAAGAAGGTCTCTATGAGGCTTGTCACAAAGCTGAGGTGCGAGGTGCCGTGCTTAACTCTGGTTAGCTGTCACTCATTAGTTGTTAGCTGTTGGCTGCTCCTCAGGGGTCCCGCGCAGGGGAGCCCAGGGATATCAGCTCCTCTGCTGTGCTCTTTACACCCAGCCCCAGAATCTTTTCACAGCTTTGTCTCGCTCTCCATCCCTTCTCCGCTCTCCATCCTTTCTCTCCTCACTCTCATAAGCTCACATGTAAATTGTGACCAAAGAGGAATTTGTGACAACAGTCTTGGCAGATGAGGAGGCTGCAGGGAGCATCGGCTGCATGCGTGTTGACAGAATTCAGAATCCAGTATTCTTTTAGAGGCTCGCTTTGGGGTTTATAGTGGGCCCAGGACTCCACCGGGGACTTCTGGGGACCACTGCAGCCTTGCACCCCGTGTCTTTCAAAGACCAGCAATGAGGTTTGATCCCAGGCACTGCTATTCCCGGGGTGGCAAACCTTGCCCTTTTTATTTGAATTTCAAAGGTTATAAAGATTTTTATTTAAAAGACATCTTGCACAGAGGTGGACATGAGAGAAAGCCAGGCGTGAGAATGTGCGTGGGCAGATTTCCAGGCAGCTAGAGGTGTGAGCAGCCTGATGAATCTGGAAAGATGGGGCTGGTGGGGAGGTGAGGTGGTGCCGGGATGGGGGCACAGACAGAGGCCAAAAGGGAAACTGAGGAACAGGGAGCCGGGCTTAGGAAAAATCCAAAACAAGGAGAGGGAAGGAAAGAAGGAGGGAAAGTGGGAAAAACAGAGACAAATGTTCAAAAAGAAAACAGAACAGGGTGTGGGGGTGTGTGCACGTACTCTCAGCTACTAGAGGCTGAAGCAGGAGGCTCAGGGAGCTCAGGAGCTGAGGGGCAGCCTGAGCAGCATGGTGAGAGCCTGTCAGAAAAATAAAAAGAAGAAAAATAAAAGGAAAAGAAAGAAAGAAAGAAAAGAGTGAAAGAAAGAAAGGAAAGAAAGAAAAGATAAAGAAAGGGAAGAGAAGGAAAGGAGAGGAGAGGAAGAAGCAAGCTGGGTATCTATCGGTGATGCATCACTGTAATCCCAGAACTCTGGGAGGCTGAGGCAGGAGGACTGCAAGTTTCAGCCATGTCTAGCAGTTTAGCAAGACCCTGTCACAAAATAAGAAATTTTTAAAAATACAAAAAGGACGCTGCTCCATAGAAATATAGGTGTTGTTATTCAGAAGAGGCACTGCAGAATTGGCAAGAAATGATGAAGTATCCTTAAAAGCACAGCTGCTGGTTTCCAAGGGACACAGATTAGAAGAGCTGAAAACTCCCCAGTGGTTAGAACACAAGGTGCAGGAGCCCTGGGGTCTGGAAGCTTGTCCGTTTTGTAGTGAGTCATGGGTTCACCTAACCATGCTGCTTAGCAGAAAGCGCTGCTTAGTGAGTATGTAGCGTCCTCTAGAACTGGGGCTTTTAGTCAGTGGTGGGGTTGCCCCAACTTCGGATGAAGTGTCCGGGTGTGAGCACCTGGGACAGACATCGAATCAAGGGTTTCAGTAGAATTGGGTTGTCTAGAGCTGCCCAGGTACCGCAGAAGAGGAGTGGGTGATGTGATGCTCAGAAAGGAAGCAAGCAACAAGGGTGTTACTGCTGGGCACGGTAGCACACCCCTATCATCCAGCACCCCGGAACCTCAGGCAGGAAGATCTTGAATTTGAGCCCAGCCTGGAGACCCCGTCTCAAAATGCAAACTAGAAAGGCCTGGGCACGTGGCTCACTGAGAAGGCCCTGGGTTCACTCCCCAGGACTGGAGTAACAGCAACAAGACGCACACGTTACTGAGCATTATGGGCAGCTGAGCCTCCAGCCCAGAGGGACAGCAGGGCTGCTCTCAGGCCTCAGAGCTCCCCCACCCAGGGAAGGAAGTATTTGTCCCCCAACACCACCATTTTTTGGCTCAGGGATGCTCCTGGGCAAAGGTACCTTTCTGGCATTTCTGGGTTCCCTGTCACTGCCATAGAGTATTTGATTCATACCTGTGGCTCTCAGATCCTCACAGGCACCAGAGATACTGCACCAGAGATGGAGAACTGTTTGCACACTGACCGGCGCAGCCCCCCAATGAGACAGAGGACGCCCTTGTGGGTAACAGGTAACTGCCACTTTATTGTTGCCGGTTCTGGCTTATATATCTGACTGTGGCCAATCAGGCTGCCACGAGGGCTGCCACAAGGAGGCAGGGCTGGAATGAGACGCGGGCTCTGGCTAATATACCCAGCTGTGGTCAATCAGAGGTTGGCACAGAGTCAGCACGGGGCGAATACGAAGTGAGCACGGGGTGGCTAATTTGGAGAGGGAGGTAGCGCATTGCAGAAGCTGGCGTGGTCCTTAGCCCCGGGTGGGGTATGGTATGTTGAGCACCTGCACCCAACAGCACACTACGTAAACATTGCAATTTTTCAGGGGGATACAGGAGTCTCTCAGTATCCTAACCCTGTCTATACAGTCATGTGTCATTTAGTAACCAGATAGGATCTGAGAAATGGATTGAGAGGTGACTCCACCATTCTGTGGACACTCTGAGACGGCCATGATGTCACTCAGTGATGCAATCTTACAGGACTAAAATGCCTTTATTTGACACATGACGGTATTATTTTTTTCCTGTACATTCGTATCCATGATAAAGTTTAATTCGTAAGTTAAGCATAGTAAGAGGTTAACAACAATAAAATAGGGCAACTAAAAATACCCTGTAGTGAAAGTTACTTAAAACTTGAAATTTCTGGAATTTTCCATGTAGTAGTTTTGAACCACAGTTGATCACAGGTAACTGAGAGTACAGAGAGGAGGGATTACTGTGTGGATGTCTTGTGAGGATGAGTAAGCTCTTAATAGCTCTGTGTATGTGCTGAAGTGGGCTGTGGAGATACGATCTATTTTCTCAACTGCTTGAAATGCAGACTGTGTTCTATCACTAAAAAGCCTCTTTTAGTTTCAGGGGATAGAAACCGAGCTCAAACTGTCTTTGTCTCCAAGGAAAATGTTTGCATCATATGATTGCAAAGTGAAAAGTGGATAGGCTGGTCAAGGCAGATCTAAGAACCCTCAACATTGCCAGAAAGCTTTTTCCACTTGGGGGCTTTGTTTTTCCTTCTCCTTTCCTCTAAAGTCAGGATTGCCCTGTGATGGCACAGAACGCTTCCCAGCAGAGAGGATGAGCCTGTTTCCCACTGGCCCAGCTCGGGCCATGTGACCTCCTTGGAGCTAATTATGGGCTCTCTGATTGGCCAGGAAGTGATCAGGTGTTCATGGCATCAGGTAGGGTCTTCTCCTCTCTGACATATGGGCTGAGAGGCCTGTTTTCTAAAATGTTCTCTGAAAGAGATTTGAGGAGCTGTTACCAAGAGCAGGGAGCCTGGTTTTTTCATTAGAAGCAGCATAATGAGTCCTGATGCTAACAACACCAAAAAACCCCCACCAGACCCTGTTTTGGGAAATGTTGGAATCCAGGCCAAAAGGTACTGGAGTTTTCCTAAAAAAAAAAAAAAAAAACAAACATAATTCCTTGGCCTGGGTGTCTTGCCCTTGCATTATGTGGTGAAATCCTCACATATTAAAAAGTTGAAAATTATCAAAGGTCAGAACGGAATGCCTGTGGAGAGGGAGACAGAAGGAGCCAGGGGGGCTCAGCTACTCTGCAGAGAGAGGTTTGGGAGGCATCTCCCTCCAGCTGGCCTCCTGCACTAGTGAGGGTAGATCATTCTTGTTTTTTATTGCATATTAATTTTATAAAACATCAGGTCTCACGGTGGCATTACGACACAGGCATACAGCATACTTTGCCTGTGTGCATCCCTGTTACCCTGCCCCTAAGGGTGGTGCCCACCTGGCCAGCACAGATGAATTCTGAAGATGTCTCCTGAGATAAAGAAGCGCCCGTGGCTGCCTGATGACTGTGCTTGATGCTCTCTTTAGGTCTGGACACCGGACTGCAATAAACCAGCTTGCATACAAACCCTTACCTCGCGCTTTGCATCCGGCGGGGTGAGGGGAATAGCTTGTGATGTGGCACATGATAGCTGTAACTCGGCCTGAAGAGTGAGTTAGAGCTCTGAGTAATGACCTGGAGAGAGGCCTGTCAGGTGCACTCACACTTTCAATACATTATGGAGGGTGGATGAGTAGATTTATAGAGATGGGTAGATACGGATATAGATGGATACAGGTGCATCCAGGAGGGGAGCAAGGCACATAAAGACTTTCTGAGAGCGAAACAAAATCTCTCATGTGTGTTTCTATGACTGGTGTGGAAAGATATATACCAAACAGTATCCTGATGGGTATTGTTTGAAAGATGTGCATGGAAGTGGTGATTTATGAAAGGCTATTAGCTCACTTACTTACTAGTCCTGTATGTTTATATCCTCACAGTCAGCATGTGACATTTTTATTCATATATATTTTACATACAATGAAAAATTATAAAAGAGAAAACAAGTTGCATTAGTGACAAACCTCAAAACCTAAACTTTACAGATTTTTATTTCACACTACCTCTGTCTCATCAAAAGGGTGGGTGTGGGGGCACCCAGGATTGTCATACAGGTTGGTGGGTGGGGAGACTAAAAGGGACATGTTGTACCTAGGGGTGCACGCATTGTTTTCAGTCTCGAGGTTCCGTTAATGAAGGGTAAAATCATCCACATAGAACTTGTTGGGTTAATGGCCTTAGAAAATCTGCAAATCAAATGGCTTCTTATGCATAATACTATACTTGCAATTAAGATTAACCTATATACATGATGAAGAGCATTTAATATTTTTCTTTATTTTTAAAAACGTCTGTTACAGTAAGAACTCTTAATCTGACCTCATCACAGATTTTCTAGGGTGTGATACAGCATTACCTGCAGGCAGACCTGTAGAGTTTGCTCCTGGCTGCTTTACTTTTACCTAAGAAACATTTGCTGAGTATAAACTGTCCCCTGAGGACTCGTATTGAAAGCTTGATCTACACTGCAGCAATGCTTGGAAGTAAGGCTGTGAGAGGTGACTGGAATATGAGAGTCAGATCTCATCGGTTTGTTGATCAGTTCCAGGTGGATGTGGTATCTGGAGGTGGAGTCTAACTGAAGGCAGGGGATCACGAGAATGTGACCTTGGGGAGCATATCTGGTCCCCAGCACCTTCCTGTGTGGCTCTCTGCGACTCACCCCACCGCCTGACTGCATAGGTTAAGCCTTCTCCTCTACTCTTCTGTCGAGATGTTTTTGCCTTGGAACCAGAAAACCAAGGACTAAAGCCTCTGATATCATCAGCCAAAATAAACCTTTCTTCTTTTAAATTGTGTAGTCAGGTACTTGGTCACACTTAGGAAAAGCTGACAAATACAAGGGTACAGAGGCAGGGTTGCTAGCTAAAATGCAGGACACTTAAATGAATTTCCAATAAACCAGGCTTCCTTTTAGTATGGCTTCTTTCCTATTTGGAGCAGTTTGGGTCATGTGGCTGTATGAACTAATCATGAAATCTGACCATACTATGACCAGGCAGCTCCCAGACTCTGAACTACTAATGAGCTTTGCATTTTAAAAATGATTTTCAGAGTTAACTGGGTGCCTTTAATTTTTATGTTTGGGTCGGGGAGTTGGGGCTTAGTGCCACACTTCACGTGTAGGAGTGCACCAGGGTTTTGGGAAGGGACACATAAGGACAGATACTAGAAACATGAGATTCTTGGGGACAGAAATGGGTGTGGAGGATTTTAAATTCATCTGCTTGCATGATGTGTATGCCACTCAGTCCCCTTCAGGGAACAAAAGTAAAAATATGTGGACTTGGTGGGGTTTTTGGTTAAGGGCAACACTAAAAGACTTTGGTCCAAGGTGATCCCTTTTTTAAAAATTTGTAACATTCAGCCTGGTGCCCTTTCCATGGGCAAGGAGGAGGCAACAATGACGTTGTTTTCCTTTTCTTTGCCGACGGTGAAAGCAGTCCAGTGACTCTCCAAATTGAATTCCATATGATTGGAAAGAATCCATTTCCGTGGGTACGATTGTGCGCCCTCCCTGGGGAGGACGTGCAATTGTGTTATTTAGGAGGCGCAAGGCTTTGTTGGAAGCTGTGCTGAGGGCGCCATCTGGTGGTTTGTTTGAAGACACCCAGAACTATGGGCTTCTCTGTTGGTTGAGATTCATTTCAACAAATACTTAACAAGTGCCTGCCAAGTGCCAGGCACTGGGATGATACCACAAACACTAGCATTAATAGCATAGTTTAAAAGTGCTAATTTCTTCTTTTAGGGGATGAGGTTCTGGGAAGCCTTGCATATGCTCAGCAGGGGGTTCGTTACTGAACTGCACCCCTAGATGTAATATCTTCTTTCCAAAACTGAAAAGTAAAATTGAAAAAAATTTTTTACCTCTTTTGCAGTACTTGAGATGAACCCAGGGTTTTGCACCAGGAGAACTTTCCCAACGAGTTACATCTCCAGCCTTTTTCATTTAAAAAATTTTTGAGACAGGGTTCTATACTTGTGACCTTCCTGCCTCAGCCTCCTGAGTATCTGGGATTACAAGGTTCACTATTGCATCCAGCTCTTCCTAAATATTTTAAATCTGAGGTTGGTTGAATCCTTGGATGTAGACTTGATGGATATGGAGGATCAGTTTTGTGTGTGTGTTTGCATGTGTGTAATCATATATATTTTGGTAAAATCGCAGTTTTAATAATAGCTAATGGACAGTTTGGCAAACAGAAAAGACTTTTGCACTCAAATATGTCTATCACTCAATCAAAATAATTGCTTGTTTAATCAAATAAAGATATGACACTTATACTATAAGGATACCACAGAGTGGGAATAATTTACTCATCCCAGTGATGAGAGTCTCTACTTAAAAATCTAAGCCTATGGTTATATTGACTTCAGTTTGAGCAAACTCACCTACTCAGAAGCAGAAATAATTACACTAAAGAGAGATGGACAATGAAGGGGCAGCAGGACCACCTCAGCCGTGCAGCAGACCTTGCAGAGTGGGCTCATATGTAGGCCACAAGAGCTTGTACGACTTTGGGTGTGTCTTACACTAACCATGCCTTCCTGGGATCAGAGGGCTTCTCCCTCAGCTCTCCTGTCCTGCTCTGAACCCTTTGGCATGGTGGGTGGTAAATTAAACGAAATCCTTGTAGGATGGAGTTGGAGTGTGGGCCCTGACTCCCTGTATAGCTGTGGCATCTTACGGTTCGTAATGTCACTGTAGTCCACAGGTACTACTGAAACCATGAAAAAAGTCAGCCGCTGCTCTGGGGACATATCCCAGAGGTAAAGCTCTTGCCAAAGCCTGTATAATACTCTGGGTTCTATTCGAGCACTGCCAAAAATGCTCTCCTTACCTTTCCACTGTGTTCCAAGCGGTGAGGACATCCGTGAGGCTCTTCTCTTCTGGGATGGGCTCATCTCCTCTGGATTTTTAACTAATGTGTGTATCTTTGCTTCCCCAGGTCTCTGCTTTGTGGTTGTTAAAGAAAACTATGCTTTTATTTTCTTTTAACTTAACCATCTTTTCCCAATGGGTGGGGACGATGGGAACAACGATCCCTCGAGCCTTTTGCATCTTAACTGGGTGAAGATGTCTAGCAAGTAATTGTCGAATGACTAATTCTAATTCTGACTCACTCATGGGAACTTGGCATCACCAAGTTTCAAAGGAAGATTTTAGGCTTCTTTTATTTCAGATCTCTATTTCATAATTAGTTCAGCTACAAAAATCCAGTCATTAACTTTCCCACTATTTTTGCTGTTGTATATGATCAATATTTTGCCCTAGTTCAGGTCCAAGAAAAAACTGCACATGGATAGAGCAATCTTTCATTCCCTATTTTTTACCCCTTGGCCTTCTCTCAGTCACTGGTGACAAAACTGAGCATGAATAGTTGTTTTGGTTATTTTTTTGTTGCTGAGACAAAATACTCAATACTCAAATTTAAAAAAGGAAGGTTTTATGTCAGATCATAGTCTGTAGAGGTTTCAGGGCATAGTCAGCTGGTTCCAAGGCAAGGTGGCACATGGCAGAGGGCCATGGCAGGGGGAAACAGTCCATGGCACAGAGAGGCAAGCAGAAGCCAGCTAGTGATGAAGTAGCCAACAGCAAGCAACAAGCGACAACAGTGGCCCTCTTTTAGTCTCTTATATTCTAATAAGCTGCACACCCTTAAGGTGGGTAGCAGTCATACCCAATGTGTGCCTTCTTATTATCCACACCAAAAACTGTGCTGAAGCAGCCAGTGGACTAATTTAATATCCACACACCATTAATTCCAGCACCACACACTCCAGATCCAGCCCTCTCTGAAAAACTCCCATTTACAACTACATGACATTTTGGGGGGACATCTAGACATAAGCCATAACAAGTATCCAGAAACAGCAATTATGGAGCCACAGTCTGATCCAACTTGTCCTTTGGCTCTAACCCATTCATATTTTTTTATTTCCTTTCTTCTAAGTATCACCTGAGAATTGTCTTGTCAAGTAGGTACAGGTCTAGGAACAAGTGGGAACTAAGACAACACAACAGTTTTCTGTCTTCACTTCTATTTCTGGAGTTGTCCTAGTGTGATATTTTTGATGGCTGCATGTGAGTAGGGAAGATTTTATAGCATTTGAATATTCCAGGACCAAGGACAGAGCTCTCACATAAGGACAACACTGCAAAGAGTCTTGCTTTATCCAGTCAGCTCATCTTTTGTGCAGATTTAGAAAACAATCTGTGAGAAAGCAGACAATGATGAATGAAATAATATGTAAGAAAGTTGCATGAAAACGTGTGTTTTCCTCACTTTGCAAATCGATCTGTTATATTAGTGAGCGCAGAGACTCCCAACAAATTAAAGGCAGACTAGGAAGCAGCTATACAAGTCTCAGGTATTTTGTAATACACTCTCGATTTTTATACAAAATTGTAAGAGAAGGAAGAATCTGGGCGGGGTGGCACACACTGGGAACCCCAACACATGGGCGGCTGAAGCAGGGGATTGCTGTGTTTGAAGCCAGCCTGTGCTACACGATGAGTTCAAGGCTGGAACGACATAGTGAGTCTCTGTCTCAAAAACAAACAAACAACAACAGAAAAGAACGAGCCTCTGTGCCCAGGTGAATCATGGATTAAGCTTTTTGAGTATAATCAGAGTCCTCATTATTCTGACCTCACAAATGAACATTATTTTAGCACTTTATGTTCTGAAGCTCAGGGACTAGTATGCTATCCATTTCTTTCATCTTTAATGAACTTGTTTCTCTATTTTAAGGGGGAACATTTATGAAAGGTAAAGCCCAAAACAATTTTGCCATGTTTGAAGAATCCCATTTCCCTCTGTTGACGATCTTTTATCCATTTTTTCTGATATATAATATCACTTATTTTCATCCTGTGAATATTTCCTCCTATGTAACATTCCTAGTTCCTTTAAAATTTCTACAACGGGCCAAACTACGACTTCCTGTGAGCCTGGGGCATCTGCCATGGGGATGGGAAGTGAATCACAAGGCCAAACCACGCCTTCCCATGAGCTAGGGGCAGCCGCACAGGGAATGGGGAGAGAATCAAGCGGGTTGGGAGACAAGAAGAGCACACCCCACTCTTGTAAGCAATGGGCTGATTTGGAGGAAGTTAGGCTGAGACGATAGCAACCGAAGTAAAAAAATAACTTAAGTTTTGTATTGCTTGGTTGACTTTGCAGGTCTAAAGCAAACAGTCTGAGCATCTATTGGAGGGTAACAATATGCATTATAGCAACTACGGGGGACTTCTTTGTGTCTTGTTCTTGAAATCCAGTGTTTTATTTAATTTTACTGTTTTGTTTTTTCCTATATTTGGTAACCTGAGTGACTATTTTAAAGATAACATATGCAATATAACCATCATTGTTAAATTCCTATCATTTTGCTTTGAAAACTTATATAGCTATTGTGGGGTTTTTGTTGTTGTTGTTATTTTGCTTTAGTTGTTATTTTTTTTTTTGGTTTGTTTGCTTCATGATTTTTTGTTTCCTTTTTAAAATTAACAAATGAAAAGAATTTGCTACAGTTTAGATGTTGATATTCCCCAAAGGCCTGTGGGTTCAAAGCTCAATCTGCAGCTTAGAGTGGTCAGATGATGGTGGGCCCTCTAGGAGGTGAGGGTTAAGTTAGACCCTGTACCCTTGAAAGGCACTGTGGGACCCTGTCCCTTCTCTCTGCCTTTGCTTCCTGGCTGCCACGTGGTGAGTAAACACAGTCCTTCTCCACCACGTGTTCCAGTCATGATGTACTGCTACACCGCAAGTCCAAAGCAGAGGGGCCAGGTGACCATGGACTGAAGCCCCCAAAACCATCAGCCATGTTTGCTGTTTGTTCACTGATTGTCTCAGGTATTTGTAGTAGTGATAGAGAGCAGACTGGCTCCATATTAGAGGTGATGTGATTCATCGCTAAGGTACAATGAAGCAGAATGTGGTCATTCAGTGTCTCCTTATTGGAGAAAAGATTTAGTGCTCTTAAAGACACAAATTACTGCTGTGTTACTGAGGACTGGATTCAGACACATCAACTAAAAGCTTTGTAACCTTTGGAGACTTTTTTTAAAAACAATGATCTACTGAAATGATCTTTTGAAAACCTTGTTTAAACTGATGTATTACTTGACTGAATTATTTCATCATGAGAAGAAAGGTCTATCTCAATGGACTTGCTTTGAAGTCTTTGGGATTTTACATTTCTATCCCACACTTATTTATGTTTTCTAGGCTCTCCTGCACTCAGTCACATTACTGAGATGTCCACAGCACAGGAACTGACCCAGTGAGTGACAAACGTAGCTGAGGATGAGCTGGCTGAGGGTTGACTTGGCCACTGAACCGATTGGCAAATGACGTGGGTGATAGTGAGCGTGACAGGTGCTGTGTTCATGTCCTGTGTCACTTGCTATTCCTATGACCCCTGCTAGGATGTGTTCCATCTGCACACCTAAGCAACTCTGAGAACAGAGAGTCCTGGACATGCTGAAGAGTTGTTGCCGCCCAGGTACAACTCTTAATCAGTGATGATTGGGGATTGGAGGATGTACAACCCAGCTCCCTTGTCCTTCAGGTGGAACAACTCCCGGGCTTGCTGCTCACCAGGCTCCAGAGTTACACAGTACCACGGAGCCTGACTGTCCTCAGGAGTAATTTGCTTGACCGGTGTCCTCCAGGTCCTCCTTGTAGTGCTGGGGATCAAACCTAGGCCATCATGCATGCTAGGGAAGTGCTCATCCACTGAGCCACATCTCCAGGGAAGCACTTTTCAGTCCTATGTTCCTTTTCAGTCTTAATTTCCCACTTGTCTACTAGCACAATATGGAATTTGGAAAAACCTATTTGCGCTTGAATTCTTGTCTTAAGGTTTGCTTCTGGGGGACACAACCTAAGACATTAGGTTGAATCCAATTGCTGTTATCCCAGAAGGTGTGAATATTTTGCTCATTTCTCACCCAGAAAGAACAACATTGTTGTGAGGCTTCCATAGAGAAGTCATAGCTTACCTTCTCCTTAGAGGGGTCCCCTTATACTCATAGGGTTTCTGGGTTTGATGGTGACTTATAATCAGCTCGACTGGGCTATGGGATACCCAGACACTGGGCCATATCCCTTCAGTGAACGTAGGACCCAGTGCAGACACTGGGTCTTCTAGGCGTGACTGCCATGGAGTTCTTGGATGAGATTAGCGTAGGAGCTTGTGCCCTGGGTAAAGCAGACTGCCCTTAATGGCAGTGGACCTCATGCAATCACCCAAATACTACAGGAAGGTGGACCCGCCCATAATTGGGAAAGATGTTATCGTTCAGATCTGAAACATCCTCCCGAAGCCTCGAGTTTCTAAATGGGGACTTTCGGAAGGTGACTGGATCATGGAGCACTGTACTCACTGGGGGAACTGTACCCAGTGCTGTTGGGGGGTGAGGCCTTGTTGGAAGAGGCAGGTGGGCAGGAGGGGGCACCTCCCTCCTTGGGTCCTCCCTTCTCTCTCTGCCTCCTGGACACCATGGTCTAAGCAGGGTTCCTCTTTCGAATCTTTCTGCCCTGCCATTTTTGCCTTGGAATTGGTGAGCCAGGGACTGTACCTTCAGTAAAAACCTCATTCTTTAAATTGTGAGTTTTGGAGATTGTGTTTCAGCAATGACGTGACTAAGATGTTCCCTCCTGTCTGGGACTAGGACATCGGTGTTCTGGGGTGTTTGAACAGGATTGGGAACACCGATCTTATGTTTCAGATCAGCCCGTCTGGGATTTGGACACTGCTCCTCCTGGTGTTAGACTTGGGGTTTGACTGGAATCATGTGTCAGCTCTGCAGCTTGGGACTGTCAGCCTTGAGACTTGCAATGGCACGGATAAATTCCTTACAATAAGTCCCTGCATGTGTTTCAGTTTGACCCTGCCCAGTGCCTCAGACACACACATGCACACAGGGGAAGGAAGAAGAGAGAGTGTAATGAATTGGTTCACAAAATCATATATACACACTTATACATTTTACTGATTCTATTTCTCTGGAGAACATTAACCAATAATGACTTTGATACTGACGAGTGGGATGTTGTTACTCTTTGTAGGTAATTAAGGTTAAAGAAGCTCCCAAGGATCATTTGAGAAGACAGGTAAAGAAGAGAAACCTCCCACTCTGTCTCCCCAAACCCTTCTCTTCTCCCCATCTGCTATGTGGAGACCCTTTAAGGAAACCATCTGCAAGTCAGGAGGGCAGCCCTCACAAGTGACTTGGCTGCTACCTTGATGGTGGCTTTCTACATGACGAGAACACTAGGAAACAATCTTTACTGTTTAAGCCACCCAGTCTATGGAACTTCATCACGGCAGCCTGAGACTGTGGGGAGGGGATGATGTATCTGACTATGCAAGTCCCCTGAGATCTGTCTGGTTCCAAATATCCCTTCAGTGAACGTAGGACCCAGTGCAGATTGGGAAAGTCCCATCTTGGTCTTCAAAATATCCGCAAGTGTCCCCTGACTCAATTCCCAGAAACTGGAAATACCCTATTCGGTACCATCCTATAGCCCTGGTAACAAAAATCTCATAGATTAGACTCTTTTTTTAATATGTTTTATTAGCATCAATATATACAAAGTGGAAAATGACTTAATTTCATTATTCTAGCTTAGAAAGTTTGTTCTGCTTTTTATTCTGTTTAACAATAAAATGAAAATGCAAGAAAATTTCCCAGGAGAAAGCCTACCTTTGGGGATGCTGGAGAATTCATCATAATATCTGGCCTCAAATGACCCAGTAAGCCTCATCAGGATATAGAAAGGTCACGACCTTTAGCTATATCCCAGGGGACGTCATTTTTGTCCAAGGGACATGTATCAGCCTAAAGCTACCCACTCTTCACCAAATTCCTCCTCTATACCGCCATCGTGGTTGTAGGGCCAGTTTTCTTTCTTCTGGGCTTGTTGAAAGGTTTCAAAGCTATCAGCATGATGTTCCATAAGCTCTCCGAGGGGCCGACTTCAGAAACACTTTCAGGGAAAAGCACATCCGTGGGATTAGGTAAAGAAGGCTGTCAGATAGCAATCAGAATACTTAAGTTGGATAAATAATTCTACCAAAAAAGAAAGACAAAAAGGAAAAGCTGAGCTCCAAGCTGAGGAGGGTTGAGTGTGTGCATTTTTAAAGCACAGTGTGGTAGCTGACAATACAGCCTATTATGAATTAGTGTGTAACACACACCAGCACATGCATTCTCCGAAGCTCACACTCTCTGTAAACGTATTTCCTCACTATTTTAAAAACGAGTGGCTTGTAGGAAGGCTCGGTTCATTCTTAAGTTTCTCAAGAGGGTATTCTGTCCAAAAATATTTCATTCCAATGGGTTTCGATTTTGATCTTATAAAAACAGACGTAGATGAACAGTAATGAGATGTCTCATACATTTTTGGCACTATTAATTTTTTTACCTTTACATATTACAAATACACACTTAGATATTTTAAAAAGAAAAAATAGACACCAAACCTGTCTTTTCAATCACACTGCACATTGCTGACCTCAAATGACCCAACTCTAGGCTACAACAAACTTTTAAAACATAGCTACAAGAGCTGCACTACTGAGACAGAGCCAGGACAGTGGTCTCCTGAAAAAAAAAAATCGCCATCTTCTCTCTGCATCCAATAGCCAGTAAGAATACCTGGGCCGTGACCTGGTCACTTTCCTGGAGCAGGGTTAGAAGAATGATTTTGTATCGTGTCAGTCTTTACAAAAGGCAAATGTTTAGTTTTCACCTACCCATCGTATGTTCTAAAACCACATATTATTAGCAGAGTTCTTCATTGCAGACAAGGGTTAGGGTTACAATGAATATCAAATAAAAGTCAAAGCGAGGATTGGATTTCTGCCTTTTAAAACAAGCTTATGCTATTTGTATTGTTGTCTTTCACCAAGGCGACATTGCTCACGGATGGCCAGAAATGCTTGTTCTCTGATTCTTTCATAAACAGGGTAAGCTTTGGGGGGGTCTGGAAAGCAGGCCTTTGCTGTCTTTTGCTCTCCCCACGAATGCTTATGCCTTCGGGATTGCAGAGGTAGGACTCTTCTCTGGCAGACTCACCCCTAGGATTGAGGTCTGAGCTGTAGTGGGGTGGGGTATGCACAGGACCAGTTTCCTCTCTCAAGCTGTTCCCAAAGCAACTGTGAGGATATGGACGCCTGACCATTTTCTTTAGAGCTTGGCAGCCAGCATGGTCCTTTCTTTGAAAACCAGCAGATTTAAAACAGTTCTATAGAGCAAGGGAGGGCACCCAAAACCACTGACCCGCCTGCCTGGCTGAGCTGTGTCATCACCATGCACCACCGCGTGGTACCGAGGAGGCAAATCACCACATGTGCCATTCCATTTAGGCACCTTCACCCTCTGTCTTTTTATAAAAAGCACTCAGATTTAGAAGACAATCTTCTAAAGAGTCACGCACTCACAGTTCCACTGGGCTGGGGCAAAGGACCCTGATAAAATATCAAGATGCTCATGCAGTTAGATATAGTGCCATGTCTTCCTGTTTTGACCTGAAATTCCTCTTCCTCTCCTCACTGATGCTCAGATCGGATGATGCAGAGTCCCTGGCATGGTTCGTTGTGATTGCAGCCCATGGTCCTAGTCTCTGCAGCTCCATGGTCAGCATCCATGCTGCTACCCAACATACAAAGTTCCAGAGAACAGGCGAGTAGGACCTTCCTTCCTCCTTCTCCTAGGACCTTCCCAGGAAATATTGGCTCTGGCCGGGCATGGTGGCATATGCTTACAATTTCAGCACTTGGGAGGCTGAGGTGGGAGGATCATTGTGAGTTCAAGACCAGCCTGGGCTACAAAGTGAGCTCAAGGCCAGCCTGAACTGCATAGTGAGACCCTGTCTCAAAAAGACAAAAACAAACAAACAAACAAACAAACAAACAAAAAACCCACAAAAGAAATATTGACTCTGAAGGGGACACCCTCTGGAGAAGCAGTGTATTTGACTGTCTCCTACGTTGCAGGCCGAGACATCCCAGAACCCCAGGAGGAAAACAGTTCACCCCTGAACTTCAGAGCATGGTACCTCCTCCCTCCCGACACAAGCCCTGTAACTGTGCGGGGTGAATCTGCCTGTGTCTCCCACACCTGTGGATTTATTGTCTCTGCTGGAGGGTGGCCCTGCCAAACAAGGTGATCGATTCTGGCACTTGTGTAAATCACCAGCTCTTTCATCACTGAAGAAGTGTCAAGGAAAAGAACATTTTATTAAGCCGGTTCCCTCACCCAGGGTGCCCCTTCACCCACTTCCTCGTAGGAACTCTTAGATTTCTCATCTTCTCTGAAAATTCTCCCTTGTCATTTATCACCTTTTAAAAAAGAAAACATTTTCTTATTTTGCCAGCATCCAGGGAAGCCAAAGTGGTACAAGAAAATGTTTATGTGACATCTTGGCTGCCTTCAGAAACTCCGTGGGACAGAGGAGAAAAGATGACACAGAATTTGTTTTGGACCAAAACAAGGAATGGGTTTAAGTACCCATGTTAAATTCCAACCCATAAAGACCCAATGAGAAACACCCTTTCCAACCCAACCTTGGCAGTTAGATTTGCACCCAGAACACTCCGGGCATGGATGCCAAAGATGTGTGTGACTTGATGCAGCCTCAGCATGCCAGGACTGATAATGGGAGAGACTTGATTTGTTGTTTGTTGGTCTGTCACTGCTGCTGTCTGCAGATATTCCACTGCCTTGGGCATGAAGGCTGTCAAGGAACTTGGCTGCCCCCGCAATACCTCAAACCACACCTACTTCAATTTTAAATATAATAAATACAGTGAAGAAAACAGTAAATCTTCAATCAAGAGTCTAAAGAGAAGACAGCAGACACTCTGGGGTTTCGATCAAATGCCACGTGGTCTCTGGATGGATGTCTCGAGGAGGTCGTAACTGAGTTCATGTCTGTGAGTTCCCTTCTCTAGCGCAGCTCTTTAGATAGAAACCTCATACTCTCTGGTTTCCTGTAACAAAGAGAGGCACAGAGGTGTCAAGCCTCGTGTGGCACTCACGTTGTGATGGTCCCAGTTCGTTGTCTTCCCTCGTCCCCGACTGCGGCCATGTGGACTGCAGAGCGATTCCCCTCTGGCCCTGACTTGCTTCTTCCCGCAGGTTATAAGACCAAGGCTGCCCCCAGACTGTTCTGTGTGCCACTGTCTTTGTGCCATCCCCTGCATGAGGCACGAGCTCTAAGCCTTTGGTCTCCCCGGGGGCTCAGGGACACAGAAGAGAGCCGGGTCACTCGGCCACAACCCGGCATGTTCCTGCCACTCTGCTCAAATCAGCCTCATCATGGCCCCAGGGAGTGGGGAGCACAGGGGTGTTTTTGCTTTAAGACATTAAGTTTGGAATTGTTTGCTATTTGGCATTATCTTAGACCCAGGTCATTGATCTGACCTACCAAAACATCGCCTGATCTCTAAATGCTATTTTTCTTAAATTGGTACAACTGGTGAAACTTGATGAATGCATTCATCCCAGGGAGTTGGGACACACACATGTGGTTCTTTCCTATTTCCCCTCCTCTCCATCCTGGACCCCCTTCCCACACCCACAAAGTCCACTAACTGCCATTTTTCATCAGCCTGACCTTTTTTGAGGATCTGAACACAAGCTGCCTAGAGTGTGAAGAACATGTGCCCTCTCTCAGTGCGACGTGAGTGGTGGCTGGGTACATACGAGCCATTCCAGGCTCCAGGGATGAGGAGCAGGGAGACAGAAGAAACCATGGCCTGGCCTTGGAAGTGGTCACTGTCTCATGTTTTAGAGGCATCTGCAGTTCCTGCTGGGCTAATATAGAGGAGCAGCCACAGGTATGCTTCCCATCAGATCGGAGGTGTGGGGGGCGGACTTCAGTGGTGCCCACCTGCTTGTGTTCACGTTCTTGTGTGAGCTTTTCCGCCTGGAGGGTGGCCTTGCCTAAGATGCCACTTCCATGTTTGCATTACACAGGTTCATGGCTCCCATCTTGTGAGGAGACTCGTGTGAGCTACACACTCATGCGTGTAGATTTGTGGTATTATTGTTACAGGTCAACAGATGACTACACAGAGGGGCCTGTTAGAGGGTGAAGACAAGGCAGCAGGGACAACAGGTCACTTCCATCCCCGCACACATTGGGAGGGGACAGACCTCACAGTGCAGTGAGTGTGAATAGATGGATTTGTACTGTCATGATCTGCCTCTGGACCTTTGCACGTGTCTCTCTGCCTGCCTGGCACACTCTGCAGCCAGTTCTACCCGTCTTCCACCTCTCCGATGTGCAATCACTTCCTCTGAAACATTTCTCCGGCCCTCTCCAAGTTCCCCCATCATATACTCTCACAGCACCTTAATTTTTTCATGTGATCACTTAGCACAATGGAGCTAGTCAGGGACACATCTGACGACTTGAGGTTTGTGGGGAGGCCGGTGAGCATCACTGTTCAAGGCAGCAGGCTGAGAGCAACCTGGCTCGCAGCTGGGCACCCTGACTTGGTGCCTGCTGGCCGTATCTCTCTTGCTCTCTCAGGACCTTCATGTCCTCATCAGTCAAAGGCACATGACTCTAGAATTCATGCCAAGGAAACTGTAAGTGTGCAGGCATTATGGACGTTATGCACTTGGTGTTTGGTACATGGGACATATTATTATTATTATCATTATTATTATTAGTGATATTCATCCTCTCTGCAAACCTGTAAGCTCGGGCCGGGATATAGCTTAGTGGCACAGCACTTGCCTGGCAAGCACGAGGTCCTGAGTTCTATTTCTGATACAAACAAACAAAAAAAACCTGTAAACTCAAGGGGTGGGAACTGAGCCTGTGGTCAAGCACCACCTAATGACATGTGGTCAACAGTGGGCTGCAGAGTGGACAGTGGCCCCACGAGATTATAACGGGCAGAACGATGCCGATTGCCTGCCGATGCTGTGGCTGCTGCCACGTGACGTGGCTTCACTCATGTGTGGCAATGCAGGGGAACGAACCTACTGCACGGCCACCATCCAGAAGGATGGCACCTATGGTCAGGGACAGTAGGGGACACCTGCTAATGATAACAAGTGACAGTGTCACAGTGTTTCTTTCGTGTAGTTGCTGTACTGAGTTTTTAATTTAGAGCTTTCCCCTGCTCACCTACAAGGGTTGCTGTGAGCTGCATGTGACGTGACTCTGGCCTCAGTTTCCTCCTTCTCCTGTGTCCTCTCTCTCTGCCTCCATCTCTGTGTCTGTCTCTGTCTCTCTCTCCCTGCTTTTTCAGTGCTGGAATGGAACCCAGGTCCTAGCATGTGCTAAGCAACCAATCTACCACCGAGCCACATCCCCAGCCCTTTTTATTTTGACACAGAATCTTGCTAAGTTGCGTAGGTTGGACTCCAATTTGGGATCCTTCTGCCTCAGCGTCCTGAGTAGTTCAGATGACAGGTGTGAGCCACCATGCCTGGTTTGGTGATCACACTGAGACATCACAGCAAGCCAGGTGTGGTGCTGCTCACTTGTCACCTCAGCACTCTGAGACTTGAGCCCAGTCTTGGTAACTTGGTGAGTCCCCACCTCTAAATAAAAAGTGACAAAAGGGCTGAGGACATAGCTGAGTGCAGGGATCTTGGGTTCAGTCCCCAGTTCTGCTACACAGATGAACGAACGAACAGACAAACAAAATGAAATGAAAGAGACAGTAAGTGATGAACCTGTACCATCGGGTTTGGGGACCCCACCCCAGATATTCACATGGTGACCACCACGTGGTGGTGTTCCCAGGATGTATCCTGCTGTGAAGTGAGTGTGCTTGGGCAGTACTGTGCTCCCAGGACCTAGCACTGGGCTGCCTCTCAGGGGTATAGGAAGGTTGAGCTGTGCCCTCAGTAAGGAGCAGGGCTCAGCCAGACGTGGAAGACGGCCACATGTCTGGGCCACTGGGGCACCCACAGTCTGACCACTGGGCCATCTGTGGGTCCTAGGAGCAGCCCTTCCTTCCCATGGGTGCCCTGAGAGTGGACAGCCTGTCAGACTACTCCTGACTCCAAGCACTTGCCATAGGGCTGGATGCCCTGGTGGTGAGCGTGGTGGTGGATGCGGTGGGCACCAGCAGGACTTCGGCTGGGTCTTCTGCAGGCAGCACGGTGGCTGAAGAGGGAGGAGGCGGGAGAAAGGAGAGCAACTCACCCCCGTCTCATAGATGGGGTTGTCGAATTCGGTCTCCACGGTGATCTGGCTGTAGGGGTGGGAGTACATGAGGGGCAGGCGGAGGCTGGAGTAGTAGCGACACCTGGAGAAGAGACCAGAGACGGACGTCAGCTCTCCCGTAGTGGGAGACCCATTGCCATGAGGGATGAGAGCAGTCAGCTCACTACCTGAGCTCAGGCAAGTCTTCCCTTCACTGTGTTTACTCTAATGTGTCAGCATTCACCTGTCTGCTTCCTCCTCTTCCTCCTGCCCTTGACAGGAGCTCCTTAAAGGCAAGGGTGTCTCACACAAGGCACATGCCTGCCTCAGGCCCTTTGCACATGCCAATTCTCAACCTGACACCCTTATGTCCCATTCCTCTGCATGTTACTCATTGTATCATGTTTACATCCTTGCTCAGTGGGGCCTCTTTCATCTAATAATTTAAAAATGCAACTGCCACCTCTCTTCCAGAGCCTTTTCTCTCTTTTTCCAGTTGTCTTCTCCTCCCTGCATTTTTTACTCTCTAACCTACTCCATGTTTTCCTCTGGTGTTTTGCTTGTTATCTGTCTTGCATCATTAGAACTCGAGGCCTGTGTGGACAGAGATTCCTCCTGTGGTGCTCATGTCCCTGAGCCGGGAAGTCTGCCTGGCACACAGCAGTGCTCTGGTAAGTGTGACCCTGGATGCGTCAGGGACTCTGCCAGACCTGGTCTACACCAGCCTCCTTCATCAGATGCAAGCCTGGGGCCTCAGAGCCTGGGACAGTGTCCGGCACCCGCCCAATTGTGACTGTGTATTCAGGGAATGCAAAAATGAGTGACAGAATGAGTGAGTCGGGGAGCCCGGCAGTGTGCACTGTCCACGTCCCCCAAGAAAGGAGGCCAGGAAAGTGTCTGTCTTGGGTGCTACTTCACGTAAGTCTTCTTGCCAGGGGCTCTTGGTCTGTGCCAGCGTCATCCCTTCCCCGCAGAGCGGAGTCAGCTCCACAGTCACCAACCCAGGGCTCCAGAGCAGACCTGCAGCTCTGAGGACACCACCCAGCTCCTGGGGTGCCGCCTCCTGCCTCAGCCTACCTGGTGATGTAAATGTAGGCTCCTCCCAGCAACAAGGAGATGATGAGGACCGGGATGAAGATGGCCAGCGCCATGTTTCCTCCTTCCAGCGACGACTCGGCTGCCGCTTCTGCTACTGAACAACAGCCCCTGAGCCCCTCAGCCGCGCGAGCCCTGCCCCGCGGTATCCCTCTGCCTCCCAGGCAGCACTCCGGGCCCCTCGCCCCTTCTACAGCCTCTGAGCCAGGGGGCCAGGGGCTCCCTTCCCTGCCCACCGGAGGGCGGGGTGCAGCCGCATCTGGTTAAAGCCCAGCTCCTGAGAAGAGCTGGAGAAATCCGCAGTCTCAGTGCATCCTTTAGCCAGGGTGCAATTAGGTTAAATGCGAGCAGAGGAAAGAGACGGAGAAAACCCAAACGCAGTCATGGGGAGGCGGAGTCGCAGTTTCTTGGAGAGGAGAGAAGGGCGTGAACCTGCACTGGAGGTGGCAGTGGAGCTGTCCCTGGGGGAATGGGGCCGGTCCGTTGCAAGTTTTCTAAGCAGGAGTCCCCAGCATGGCTGCCCCCAGGGAGCTGCTTCAGGGTGCACATTATTATTATCATTTTTGCCTGCTTACACCCTGCCAGTGCATATCAGGCGCACAGCTACTTCAGGGCCTTTGCACATGTGGTTTCTCTGCCTGCATCCCCCTCCCCCACACGATTCTCTCACTGCCATTTCAAGTCTTTGCTCAAAAGTCGCCCCCAGCAAGGGGACCCTTCAGGACTCAGACTCCAATCCAAGACTGAGGCTGGGCAGCCGGCAGGGCTCTGCAGCTTAAAGACCCAGCACCTTCTCAGCCTCCAATGCTCATTCTTGGGCTGCGTTCGGCCACACCTGGAGGCGCCACTGGCTCACAGCACGGTGGCAATCGCTATTTCAGAGACGAGGGGTATTTCCTAGCACAGCCTGGTGGGCCCCACATTGCTTCTAGAAAGAAGCTTGGCCTCTGCATTCTCGTGGCTGCATCTCACAGCATTTAGCTGTGTTCCAATCTATAATCCATTAACCACCTCTTTATGAGGTCTGAAAAAAATCAATCCTCAGCCTGATGATAAATAGAGGCGCACAAAACTGGCAGTGACGCTCAGCAGCTCCGGGTGAGCCGAGCCCTTGAGCACGTTTTCATGGTTCACGGGGTGGCAAAGGCAGCCACGGGCCGTCTCGGGCCGAGAACGGCACCGTGAAATGCCGGCTATTTTCCAAGCGGGGTGAGTAATAGCCGCTCCTTCCGTGCACCTGCGTTTGAGCTCGCCACCAACTGCATGGGTGACCGCAAGGAATGGCATCCAGTGACACGCGGTGCACAGAGTCCCAGATCCCAACTCCAGGGGGGACAATGACAGCTGCCTAACTGGGTGGAACACTTTCCCAAGGAAACAATGGATTGGGTTTTGCTCCTGACATCACAGCCTGAAGGAGAGGTCTGCACCCACCCAGTTTAATGGAAGTGCTGACGGTTTTCTGCACTGGCTGGGAAGGAAGGAACTGGGGAGGAAGAGTGGAGAGAAAATCAAGATGTGCTCTGAGCACCTGTCCATGTTAATCAGCTTCACTCATGGGGGAATTTCCAATAAGGGAGAAGGGAGGTGGATGTGGACGTCAGGGAAGAGAGACTGCCGGGAACAGAGCCTGGCCCCGGGCCTGCCCTCCTGCGGTGGCAGGAGGGTGCTCAGTGTAGACAGCACAGCATCAGGGGGCCCTTCCTGGCTGAGGAGACGGACCTCAGGGCTGACCCTCTGGCGCTGCCATACCTGTGTGCAGAGCTGGTGTCAAATCCCTAGCAGGCGACCTTTAGGACATGAAGTTGCAAACCCACTTGTTATGCTTTTCTTTCTAGTTTGATTTGCTTGGAGGTTATTTGTGGCTGTGTGAAAGCGGACTTTATTAATAACTTTATAAGTGACTTGGGTCAACACATTTCAAGGACCTGCCCTCCTTTCCTGCCATGAGCTTGCTGTGAGGGGTTCTTTTGGTTACGGGATGGAACTCACCTTCTAAAGCGTGTTCAAAACTGTCTTGATTAACTGGAAGAGAAACCAGAAAGCGCTGATCAGTGCAAGGTGAATTCACTCTGTAGGAAATGAAGCTCGAAAAACAATAGACGTGGAAGCCCATAACACATTTTGTTAAAGTTAGTGCTCTGTTTTCACTTGTCTCTGGCGACTGTCATCAGTAGGATCAGCTCGTGTAAGTTCTTAAGGGAAGACAGATAGAGAATAGAGGTGTGAAAACACCCACAGTGATAAGGAGTAACAATGAAGAACCCAGGATTGCACCTCGAGCTCTGCTTACGTCCCTCATTTAACCTCCAACAGTTTCTGAGGTAGACACTATCATCATTGCCATTCCACAGATGGAAAAACAGAGGTTCAGAGACGTGCGGTGACTTCTCTGACGTCACACAGTTTCTAGGAGATACAGGTGGGATTTCAACCGGGACTACTAGACTTTTGCCTCTGCTCTTAACTGTGCAGGCCAGATCTGTGTACTGATTTCACACGGGACAAAGAACTGAAGAGCGGTGGCCTTTGAGGCCCTCTTTTGAAGTCCAGCCAAAGGGAAAACCATTTCCCTGCTTGAAACACACACATATTCTGTATCTAGCAATTAGGCTTTGTTATCCATGTGAAACTCTCCTAGAGACCCTGGAAGTTCGGGATGATGGGGGATGGCATCCCATGCCCTGGTCACGGTCACCCTGGCAGCTGGGCACAGAAATACTCCATCAAGGAGTCAAAGCCTCAGAAGGGGAGCTCAGGGAAAAATGGGCGGGCAAGATGGCTACATTCACATCCTACCCAGTGCTAAGGCTTCCTGATTAGGTGCTGACTGCTAAACCAGACACAGAGAGTTAAATATTATACGGTTTCTCTAACATGAGAAACCCCAAATGTGAATGACTTACAGAGTAAAAGAATGCGGTGATGGCAGGAAACAGGGAAGTGGGCTTTTGGAAGAAGGGGAGGGTCCAGGGGAAGAGGAGAGGGCAGACGGTGGGGAGGGAAAGGCATTAAAACTGGTCAAGAACTGTATCAGTAAGTTCCCCCATACAAATGTAACTATCATGTACAGCAAACGTACACTAACACAAAATTTTTAAAAATCACCAGTGCACGATGATGACCAAACCAGTTGAAAAATAGCAGCTACCCAACTGCTGTGGTCTGAGTGTGTCTCCGAGCATCCATGTGTGGGAAGCGGAGTCCCTAAGCTGGCATGTTATGGTGTCTGGAGGTGGAGGCTTTGGGAGGAAGTGTGAGGGTTAGAGGAGGTCGTGGGATGGGGCCCACACAATGGCGTGAGTGGCTTTTTAGGAAGAGGACAGGAGCCCTGCACTGGATCTGCCATGGGTGCACTACCCTCCGCCATGCTGTGAGATCCTTGCTGACACCGCTCCAGGCTCTCGGGCTTCCCAGGCTCTAGAACTGTGAACCCAGAACCCTTCTACTCTTCATATGCTACCTGGGCTCAGGTATTTTGTTATAGCAACAGAAAACAGACTAAGACAAGTGCACTATGGAGTGCATGAAGGGCAGCAGGGCAGAGCAAGTTCAGAGGTCAGCGAGCCTGCCCTGGCCCAGAGGCCCCTCGGTGCCATGTCCACCTCTGTACCTTTGCAGACGGGCAGGGGCCCGTTCCAGTGCGACGGCTGCCCCAGGATGCAGCGGATGGTCACTTCGCCCATGAGCTCGAAGCCTTCGTAGCACATGAAGGTGAGGGACTCTCCCGGGAGGTACAGCCGCTTGTACAGGATCTGGTACCCGTTCTCAGGCAGCCCTGGGTTGTCACACGCCAGGGACTC
Organism: Cavia porcellus; assembly: GCF_034190915.1. Taxonomy (NCBI): domain Eukaryota; kingdom Metazoa; phylum Chordata; class Mammalia; order Rodentia; family Caviidae; genus Cavia; species Cavia porcellus. The sequence goes on from NW_026947499.1 coordinate 27,679,493, forward strand.
CTCCGCTGAAATCAAGACAAATGGGGCTCTGAGGAGGTGAAGCAGTGTGGGGGACTCCTGCTCCCGGAGCCGGTGCGCCCCAGCTCAGCCCACCCCCGTCAGCCCTTCTCCCCGCGCTGAACTGTGTCGGTTCCTCAGATCTGCCTTCCTCTCTTGTCTTTGAGTACTCAGGCCTTGCTTCTCCTCCTCCATGAAGCCTTCCCTGCTGTCTCCTGCCACCAACTGAGCCCTTTCCTCCTCCACTGGTGCTGCATACACCATACTTTGTAAACACAGTGTCTGCTCCCCTTGCTGGAGATGAGTTTGTTGACAGGAGGGCCGCTCTGAGCTGGGAACACAGGAGGAGCCCAGTAGTTAAAGGCCCGACCTACTCAGCGTACACCGCCATCTGGTGGCCAGTCTCTGAAGCTGCAGACACGGAGTCCCTGCTAGCCTGCAGGCCAGGGGAACCTGAGGCTTGAACCCCTTCTAAGCCCAGCATGTGTTGAGTTCTTTTTCAGCAGCCAGGTGGAATGGGCGGTTAGCAATTCTCCTTTACACAAAGGACTGTAAATCCTAAAACATTCATAAACTTAGAAAACTTAAAATCTAAATTATGATCAAATCCTCACACTGGTAACACTGACTTTAGCCTCCTGACCCTTTGAGGGGTGTGGTTTAGAAGAGCTGGGTGCACTCAAGCCGCGCACAGCTAATCTCCAGCACTCTTTTCCTCCTGCACATCTTCCGCTGCCCCAGCCCCTGGCATCCACCGCCCTGCTTTCTGTCTCTACGAGTCTGAGTACTCTGAGGAGCTTGTGTAGATGGAGTCGTACAGAACGTGTCTTGGGGACTGGCTTATTTCACGTCCGCAGGGTTCATCGCTGTTGTAGCAGGAGCTGAGCTTCCTGCCTTTTAAAGGCTGATGATGTCCCTCTGTAGGACCAGGCTTTGCATCCGCATTCGTCAGTGGACACTGGGCCGCTCCCACATCGTGGCCCTTGTGAATGCTGCTGCTGTGCCCGTGGTGTATGAACACCTCTTTGTGTCCCTGATTTCTGTCCTTTGAGGCAAATATGCCCAGAAGTGGAATTGCTGGAGCATACAGTAATTCTGTTTTTAAGCTTTTGAGGGCTTGCTGTACTGTTTCCCACCGTGGCACCCCATTCTAGGTCTCCACAACAGTTCTCATGGGTTCCAGTTTTCCCACTTCAGATCCTAAAACAGTGGTCTTTTCTTCTGGCTTTGACCCATGTCTCCAAATATGCGGTGCTGTACCTGCTGTGGATCTATCAGAGGCAGGAGCGGGAGAGCTTTCACCAACAGCTTCGGATTCCAGCCTGCTTAGTGAAACTCCCCCAGGGGATGCCCTGAGCCTTTTACCCAAAGTGCCCCTGGGGGATCAGAGTGCAGCGGTCTCTGCAGCTCACCAGTGCAACTCCTGCCATCTCAGCTCTGCGGACTTCGCCTCAGGGCATGGACCAGGGTGCTGGCTACTTCCCCCCGGAGCACCCTAACACCGATGGAGAGGACGTAGCTTCCTGGAACTTGGCGCCCAAGGGTCTGCTTCATGTCCCACCTCCTCGGACTCTGTCCACCCGCAAAGTGAACTGGTTGCATTTGCCAGATGGACAGTGCTATTCACCCTGAGTGGTTTGCTTTGTGCTTCTCCCCTGCTTCCTTTCCCAACTACAGCTGAGCACAGTGGCCAGGTACTAAGACAGCTCTTAGTGACCTCTTTCCAGTCTCACCGTCCTCAAGAGCTGGGGGGACCTGTGACTAACTTTTAATCAATAACAGGGCAGAGGTGATAGGACAGATGTCACTCCGACTATGGTGCTTGTGTCTTGCCAGCAGATGGACCATGCTGAGGGCTGCCTCATGGGAAGGTCCATGTGGCAAGGACGGAGGGGGCTCTGGCCAGCAGCATGCTGGGAACTGAATCTTATAGACGGCCATGTGGGTGTTGATGTGGATCCTTCTCATCTGAAGATGAGACTCTGGCCTCAGGGTCTGCTGTGAGAGTTTCCAGACCAGAGCACCTCGTTCTGCTACCCACAGACTCCTGATGACAGAAGCAGCACACTCATAAACACAGGTGGTTTGATGCACCTCATTCTGTAAGATGAATCTCTAGGAACCTCTCCAGAGCCAGATCGGTCTCGGATAGCATGAGCTCCCTGTCCCATAACCTGAACAGACCCTGAACTATTCCATTCTTTCCTCTGCACCTCTTTCTCACATTGCAAACTGCTATGATGCTCATGCCAGGAATCCCAGTGCCCACTACAGTACCTGGTGCTCAAGACATATTAAATTCTTCAGGCAGCCAGTGATCAGTGAGCAACTGTTAGGTCCTCTATGTCAGGACACAGAGGTGAATAAAACAGGTAGCACTCCTGTCTCTAGGGGACCCGTGGGTGGGAGGCACACTGTACAATGTGGGTCCTGACAGGAACCTTTCCCTCCATAAATATGACTTAAAGCTGGCTCTTTTTAACTTATGCAATGCAAAATTTAAGAATAAGCATTGGGTTTTCACAGATCATGTTGGTTCATGTAATGATCAAGATTTCTGGCTTCTTCTGAAGCATCAGGTGGTCAGACAAGCTATTCAGTGATTGGCTGGTGGACGTAAGTAGCAGCTGCCTCTTAGACCAGGCCTGAGCATCATGTTAGCTGCAGTCCCTACCACGCCCTAGTGCCACACGCAGCACTCACCTGGCCCTGCATGCTCTTAACTGTATCACCTTCCAATGGGCAAAGGAGTGAATGTTGAGGATGTTTTAGTAAAGTTATCACCACTCATGAAGAATTCGGGCTTTGATCTCCTTGAAACGGAGGTCCCTGGGAATCCAGCTTCCATCTTTGAGATGGATTTTTCTTTGTACCCCAGTGGTCACCTCCATCAGCAGTTAGGAGCTATTTGCTTCCCACCCTGGACATTCAGCCAATCCAGAAGCCAGACCCCAGAAAGGGACTTTCCAGGTTACTACGTGGCTGGAAGTGCGTCTCGTGTGACCACATGGATGTGTCCTTACAGATGTCCGTGCACTCATTCAGAAAGTGTTCGCTGAGTGCCCCCTGCGTACCTGGTGACACATCCAGTGGAGGAGAAGTCAGACACCATCCCTGCCCCCCACAGCTTGCAGTCAAGACACTCCAAAGAGTCCAGTGGGGTGTAAATGGGACGAGTGTGATTACACTCAGAGGCGGTGACACAGGAGGGGTGGTTCACCAGCGGTGTGAGAGCAAGCGGCGCGGGGAGCACGGTTTCCCGGGGGAGCAGTGCTGGGCATGGGACCCAGCACCTCACCCACGTAGGCTCGCGCTGCAGCACTGAGCTGCACACTGGTCCCTGTATCTTTTTATGATAGACGCGAGTGGCATCTGGATGAGGGCCAGTACTGAGCGTGGTCTAATGATTCCGCTGAAAATACTCTGAAAAGAACCTTTGATTCTGAGCCTTGCAGAGCTCACAGCCGCAGCGTCAGCAGCCTGGAACGCAGTAGGTGCCTAGTAAGTGTTTCTGGAATGTCAGCTCAGTCAGATCACTGAGTACCGTGCTTGGCATCAAGTGTCCAAGGGACCAGGATGCAGATCTGGCTGTGTGTTTGTGAGCACAAAGGCCTCTCTGAGTCTCGGTTTCCTCATCTGTAAAGTGGGCCCGTTGTGGGTTATGATGAAGATTTCGCAGGCTCCTGCACGTGAGCAGAGTGCAGCATGAGCACGAGAAACACCGATTCCGCTCAGGGCTGTTCTAACTCTTGTCCTAGTCTCATACAGCTTCCCTATTGCTTGCTTCACAGTTTAAAAAATTTCTAGCAACTGTTTTCGCATTGAAATTGTGCTGTAGAATTTAGCCTCATCCAAATAAGACTCCCATAATCACACATTTTGGGTGTTTAAGTATTCTAATTTTCTTTAACCAAACAAGGCACAGAGCACGCTCCTCTGGGCACTGCCATGTTGGCACTGCCAGAGATGCATCTACTGCTCCTTGGCGAGCACCGCAGGCCGGTTTAGGAAGCCTACAGTGTGGGACGGTTCCCTGAATTCTTTCTCAGTGCCGTACACATTCACTGTACGGCACCTCTGCTTCACCAGCCTGGCTAGGAGCTGGGTATTAGTCTTGAAAATTATGATTTGTGTTTGCCCAGAACTCAGCCTAGCAAGGCAGAGAGAGCAGGCATCACTGCAACCCAGCGTGATCACAGCTGAGAGAGGAAAAACCCGCCCCTTCCCCTCTCCCTTTTGGGACAGAGGAGGCTGCCAGGGGCCCTTAAGAGGAAAAACCAAACCAAACCAAACCAAACCAAACCAAACCAAACCACAAAACAAACTCCAGCTCAGTACTGCAGTATAATAATATGACCAGAAGGTGGCAGTGGTAACCCAGAAGGCATTTGTCCCAACCCTTGGAATTTTCTTTCACGAATTAACAAAGATTAATTACTACAACAAACATTTACAGAGCCCCTTTTATGTGCCAGGCACTGACTTGGGCCCTGAGAATACAATGGAGAGTAAGACAGACATGGATGCATTCTGCAAGGGTGACGTAGGAGGATTATAAGTTCAGCTGCCTCCTGCACAATTTAACAACTTAATGAGACCCTGCCTCTAAGTAAAAAGTAAAAAAAAAGGGATGGGGATATAGCCTATTTTGAAGGTCCTGTACTCAACTCCCAGTACTACACACACACACACGCACACACACACACACACACACACAGAAGACACGGTTCCTGCCTTCATGTAGTTTAATTCATTCTGTGTGGCCTGCCTTGTGTCCAGCACAGCCCTGGAGACAGAGTGCACACGTCTCCAGTGGTCAGAGCTGGATGTGACCAGCATGCGCACAGCCAGTCTGGAAAGAGGCAATGGCGGCTCCTCAGTCCCCGGTCTTCTCACCCGGGATAAAGGATTGGATTTCGTTATCCAGGGCTCTGACCCCACCCTTTACATTATTTTTAATTTAATTAGGACCTCAGGGCATTCTTGGAAGTACTCATGCAATTCTAGAGTTCAGCCAGGGCTTAGAGCTAATGCTTTGATATCTTGGCCTGGTTAATACATTAATTCATTGTTTAATTGATTCCTTTCTGAAATGTTTGAACATCCATCCTGCATTAGATGATTTGCATAGATTACTTCTAATCCTCCAAGTCCTCAGAGGTAGGAACAGTCATGACCAAAACAGCCAGCATTTGCGGTGTGCAGCCAGGGAGACAGGACTGCGAGCTTGGATATCCAGGAACTCATTTCGTGATGGTCACAAGCTCCGGATATAAACATGGTCATCAACCTCATGTAGGGTCATCAAGAGACAGGAGCCTGTATTTTATTTTCCTGCCAGGAACAGGAGAGTTAATGCATGTGACGGGCTTAGCATGATGCCTGGCTGTCCGTAAGTGCTCAGAGTGTCACTTTGTCCGGTGGAAAAGGACGGGACTTGTTTGTTTTCAGGTGTCTTCTAAAGTGACTGAGTGTACATCTCGTGGGGAGCCCCGTCTGTATGTGTGGTCATCATGGTTTCTGCAGCCAGACTCGGGCTTCTGTGAAGCCACACAACACTGCTCCTGGAGGAGACACTGAGCTGTGCTGGGTCCCCTGGATAGTCACATCAGATGCAGGTGAATCGACAGGAAACTTGCTGCAGCTCCTGTGTGTGTGCACTGGGAATTGAACCCAGGGTCTGAGTATCTATTCCCAGCCCCTTCTTAAATTTTAAGATGGGCTCTCACTAAGTTATCCAGGCTGAGCTCAAATTTGAAATCCTCCTGATTCGGCCTCCCAGAATGCTAGGATAACGGGCATGCACCATCACAATGCCTAGCTTGTGTTTCCCCCCTTTTAACCTAAAGTTGCATTCTTTGTTTCCCAAACCATCAAGACCTCCGTGTAGTCTCTTGAGTGGGACCTGGCTTTTTCCCCTAACAGGAAAACACATGATTTTCTACTACACATGATTTTAAAATGTTAGCATGAGGCAAATGTTCTGGCACTGAGCGATGCCTGAGCCTCCTGCTTCTGTTCCTTCTACATAATTCATGCTCACTTTCAGCAACGGTTGTGAGCCTGACTGCCCATCTTTTAAATGGCTCTGGGTTTGGATCCCCTTCCCCAAACAGCTATGTGACCGAGGCAGTGATTTCACCTCTAAACTTTAGTATCCTTTTCTTAAAGGGAACGCAATAATGCCAGCCTCCCAGGACTCCTCGAGGAGGTGGGGAAATTTGGTGGGAGGCTCGCCTGATGCTTGATACATTTGCCCTAAATGTTCTAGAACAGGTGCCCACAGTCACTGCTAACTATTGTGATGCAATGGTCATAGTGATAAAACCCCCCTCACCCCCTCCTGGTTACCATGCAGCATGCCTGTATTTCTAACTACTAGACAGGCTGAGATAGGAAGATCACAAATTCAAGGCCAGCTCGGGCAGCTTAGTGAGACCCTATCTCTGACCAAAACTGGCTGAGTGCAGTGCAGCTCAGTGTTCAGCAGTTTCCTAGCACACACTGCAAAAGTAGAAAGCCCTACCCTCTGGAAGTGAGCACCCCTCCCCAGGAACCCAGCCTCCGCCCTGAGCAAGAGGAAGCAACCCTGAGTCTAGACGCTGGGGCCCACGGGGACAGACAGGACTCACAGACACAGTGGGGCAGGCGGGACGTCCAGATGGGGGTGCCGGTCTCGCGGCTGTAGCAGGTGAGCAGCGAGCTCCCTTCCAGCACGAAGCCGGGGTTGCAGGTGTACTGGATGGTGGTTCCCACCAGCAGCACGGGGTCGGAGATTAAGCGGGTTGAGTGGTCCACCTCTCCAGGGTCGGTGCAGTACATAACTGGGTAGATGGAAGCACAGTGGACAGCATCAGAACAGTGGTTTCCTGAATGGTCTAGAAGTGGTCCTAATTTGGTTCTTTGCTCTATTGGAAGTTAGTGCACCTTTTTGCTCAGCAGAAACTGCTGGAGAATAAGCCTGGAGGAAAGAGACCTGAATTTCATCCCTCTTTTAGGAATTGGCCCAAAGAATTTACATGAGAGCCCGAAGACCTGGGGATAAGGTTATGTATCTACCCATAATTTCTAGTGATAAAAAGGAAGCACTGCAAATTATTTAACCCAGGAAGAGCTCGATGCCACGAGCCCTTCCAAGGACTGCTGCATGGCTGTGGACAGGACACAGGGCCTTCCCTGCTCTCTGAAGCCCTTGGGTGCAGCCAAACAAGCAGCCACTGCTCTTTCAATTAGCAAAATCAGTACAGAGAAAAGAAAAACAATAAACCAATTAAAAATCAGTAAAGCGGACAATGGGTGTGATAGGAAAAGACATTCATATTTCTGAGCAAGAAAGAAAAAGTTGCAAACCAGGTTGTAAAAATGGATCCTTTATGGTAAAATACCTCTACTGTAGCTACTCTTCCTGCCTGCCTTCCTTCTTCTATCTGGGTATGCGTTCAAAGATATAGATATGGATAGCTGTCTATTTAGTAATAAACAGAAATAGCCATCCAGATCTCTAATAAAACAGTAGTTTATCTAGATCTATGTATGCCTATATATTCCCAAGTACATATGTGTATATGCCTGCATAACATGTGATATATGTATGTGTATATACACGCAATTGAAACAATACAGAAGGTTTTAACAGATGTGCCAATTCTAGAGAGTAAGATCATAAAGGCTTTTCACTTTCTGCTTTGTCATTTTGACAATGCTTGGGTCCCCTAAGGCAGCGTTTGTTGTCACTGTGATATGAAAGTGTGGTGGGATGTATCTGTTAAAGTTGGGGTGCTCTAACCCATGAAAGGCGAAACCCATAACATCTGGGACCTTGGGAGTGGGGACCCCATTGTTCCAGGAGGTTTTGCTGACCTCACTTCACTAGAAGAGAAAGCAGTTTGGGGTTTCATCTTCCTGAGATGGAGATGTGAGGGTCCCAGCACTGAAACAACCCCACACAGAATTTAATACTTAAAAAATTAAAAACTTTTAAGTGGGGGAAAATCTGTTTACTCTGATTTTATTTTTCTTGGCAAAGAATAAGGCAAACAAGAAGACTTTTCTATCATGTGTCCCTTTCAAGCCCCTAAACTATTTTTTAATAATGATGATGCTACAGGTGATTTTAATGAATGGGTAATGGGTGAACTCACTCTTCACCTTTTTAGTATCTATTATCACACACACACACACACACACACACACACACACACACACACACACCACATACACAGACCCATACTGTTGCAGAACTTCTAGGACTATTTATGTAGTCAACTTTGTGTATCTTTGGCAGGTTCTGCTAGACTTCCCAGTATAAATTTTCTTTGATGTTGAAAGTTTACAATGGGAATTGTAGGTAATCTCCACATCCTTTCCCCAGTAACTTCTTTTCTGGCTAACACTTAGTCTTTCTGGTGCTGCTATTCTGGTTCCAGATGTGAGAAACAGGTCCACCAAAGTGTCTCACAGGAGTCCCAGCAAAGGGTTGGGGAAGGGGCTCGATTTAAGAGGTGGGAAGCAAATAGGTAGGGCAGGAGGCCACTTCCAAATTCAGCTCCTCCCTGCTGGTGAGACCTCAGTGGGGAAACCAGAGCGCTTCCTGTATCCACCTCCTTTTCAAGGTGCTGGGCTCAGTGCTTGCTGCTTGCCTGGCCTGCACTCCTGGGAAGCAGGCACAGGAGCAGGACCCTGGGATGGAGGCTCTGCGAGCGATCTGGCTTCGCCTGATGACAGTGGTTTAGAAATGGGTTTGATTTCCTATTAACTTGATTTGAAACCCTGTATTGCCCTCACCACCTTGTTTTAACTGATTTTCCCTTATTCTGCTTAGCTTGATAGTACCAAGTTCGAAAGTATAGGCAACAACAGTGAAGACAATAAGATTCATTATGACGCCCATTCTGGTTGACTATTATCTTCTTTTAAAGTCCTGTAATGTCTCCAGTGTTTTGGTTTTATTCTTTACTGTTTTGTTCAATTTTATTATAACTGATGATATAGGCAATTCTTCCTAAGATAGCAAGAGGCAGTATGGTAACCATTGTTGATTACCTTGTATTTTGTTTTTACGTTATATATTATGTCCATCCTTTTGATTTGACTGACTCTGTTCTGATATGTTGCATTTGGCTTTACTCTCTTTAAAAAAAGTAATAAGAACTGTGGGAGTAATAAAACCCAAAATGTGTAATTGTCATTGTACAAAAGAGAGGAAAAGAAAGTGTTGTAAAGGACATAACTGCATGTATGTTTAAGTGTATAAGATAGATAACCATACTACTGAGTTTTGTTGGATCATTGAACAGAACTGTTTGCAGTCTCACTGTTTTTTTTTTTTTTTCTGTCTTTTTCCTTTTTATCGGTACCAGGGATTGAACTCACGACTGCCTGCTTGCAAGCAGGCACTTACGCCGCTGAGCTAAATCTCCAGCCCCCAGTCTCACTGTTTGAATGTCCACTTTGTATGTTTTAATTTTGTGACTTGAACAACTATTTCTAAGATGAGAATATGTAATCTATTAACTAGTGATTTCCTACTGTTTATTTTTTCTGAAATTCTGTATAACTTGTACTTTTTTTCTGTTTTTTTTTTTTTCTTTTTCTCCTTAAATAAAAAAAAAAAAAGAAAGAAATGGGGAGCGATGGTGTCATGGTTTATGTCTGTGTCCCCCAGGCCTCATGAGTTTGCATTGTGTATTTGTGATTGGTTCATTGTCTAGTGCTTGGATTGATGGTGTCAGTGCTCCACCCACCTAGGGGTGGAGCCAGGATGTGATGTAATGGCAGGAAGAAGGTGTGTCTTGCTCTTTGCCCGTTCCTGTTTGCTATTTGCAGCTGCCATGAACTGCGGCCCAGCCTGTCTTGGAGCCAACTGAGTGTGGACTGAAACCTCCAAAAACTGTAAGAAATAAACCTTTCCTTTCCCAACTTGGGCTTCAGGTATTTGGTCTCAGCAACGAGCATAAAGTACCTAAGACAGATGGTGAGCTCCAATTTAGACTGCTGTTTTGCGTGGCTGCAGCAGGTATTTAAAGAACTGAGCTGAATCACTTTTCTTACACAAGCTACACATATTCCCGTGCACCACGGCCCCCCTGCACCCCACGGCCTTATACTCAGTGTTTTTCGCTCATTTATCTTCTCTGCCAGGCATAGAAAGCATGTGAGGCTGACATGGCACTGAGTGCTACAAAATAACATTTGTGAGCGACACACCGATGAGTTGGCAGAGGAGAGGAGCCAGTGCTTCCATTCAGAAAAAGTACCCACGGGAGGGACTCACCATCCACTGACCTGGGGAGAAAACAAGGTCATTCTTACTTTTTTCACAAAACGGGGGGTCGCTGCTCCAACTGAGGTCCCACTGGCAGGTGAGGGTGTCACTCCCCACAATGTCATAGCCGGGGTCGCACTGGTATGTGATTCTGGCTCCCCTCACCAGTTCCGTGTGAGATGTAGTTTTCCAGCCGTTCTGGATCTCAGGCAAGTCTGAGCAGGAGTCGTTCCTTGACACCTCTTTAAAAGAGAAACATGCTCCTTAGAGGAGGAGCTGGCCTTTCTGGTTGGGTTCCCCTTTGTGAATGTTAAAGAGAAAGAACACATAGAAGAAAAAATCCTCTGGAAACAAGTAACATACTTCCAAATTCCTTTAGAGCTTTTTGATAGCAAGATGTTCGTTCCCTTTCCCCTGTGAGATAATACACATGCATGGAATACGGGATGCAATCTGTTTACATGGTAGTAGAGAACTTCTACACTCAGCCTTGGCCTGGAATACGTGTGAATCCACACTCTTGGTGAATCAGGAACACTTACACTTGCAATGTGTATTAAGATAAATGCTTATCTATGAAAATAAATGTATTGGTAGATTCTTCAAATCAAATGGGCTTCTGAACTCACCAAACGTTCTCTTGTTTTGATAAACCGAGCCCTGCCAGCCGCTGGATCTGGAGATCACACTTCTCTCTAGGTCTCTGGTTCTTCACAATCAGGAGGGATTAATTATGACGGTGCCTGCCTGCATTGGGTAGGCAGCTCCTGAGGTCTCCCCTGACCACTCCCACGCCCTAGAATGCACACCCTTGTGTGGCCCGCAGTGATGCCGTGTAGGCCACTGCAAAGATAACTGCATGTAACTTCTGAGGTGGTTCCCTGGCTCTTTTGGGCCACTGGCTCTGGCAGAAGCAGCTGCCGTGTGAGGATGCTCAAGAAGCCCTCTGAAGGGATCAATATGCGGAGAAACTGAGGTCTCTCATTAACAAGTGGCACTGGCCTTGTCAGCTGCCTGTGTGAGTCTTGTGGAAATGGGCCCTCCATCCTCAGCCAAGCACTCAGAACCACAGCCCTCACTGCCACCTCTGCTGCACCCTCATGGGAGACCACAAGGCAGACCTGCCCAGCTCAGGTGGCGCCTGCATCCCTCTCCCGTAGAGTCTGTGAGACAGCACATGTGAGTGGCTGGTTTGAGATGCAGTCTATTTACATGGTGGTGTATAACTACTACATGCAGCCGCATCCTGGGATACGTGTGAATCCGAATCTGTGCGTTTGGTGAATCAGAAACACTTACACTTGCAATGTATATTAAGATAAATGCTTATCTAGTAAAAAGAAAGCAATTATTGGTAGATTCTTCAAATCAAATTGCATACAATCTGTGAACGTTAACAGAAAATGCTCCCCAAGCACATCATCATTTCTATTGTCCTCCTACAAAGCCTTGTCACTAAGCCAGCAACCCAAAGCCTGCTATTACTCTTCTTGCGTCCAAGTGCCCACTGCACAGATTTGGAGAAGGGAGCTAATTATGTCATGTAATTAATTTGCAGCTCTTATGTGCTTCTGGGGAAAGCACATGCCGCCACTGTCTGAGGGAAAGTCGTTTGGAGAAACAAGCAATGGCTTTTCCTGGGATTTCATCACAGTTTTATTTGGAGAACGGAGATCTCGTGGGTGTCTGCCAGGAGGGGCAGACAGGGAAATGGTTTCTGGAATTGCTTGGTGGGGACAAGGCTTCTATTTTTAGACCTTTGAAAAATTAGTTAAGTCCCAGATTTGGGACACAGCTGCAAATGCTGGAGCTATGGAAGAAAGGGAGAAACAGGGTCACATACAAGAAACAAGACTTTCTGGACTAGATGCTGCAAAACTGAGGGAGGCCTGCCTGCCTGACTTCTCCCGGGCCGCCGTGCCATGGGCCTCCTGCTTGCTGGCTGGTGTGGACTCGGTGTTACAAGGCCTGGTCTTGAAGGTAGCCCACTTTTTACTTCACGGATGGTCTTGCTGAAGACACACAATCTGCCCATTCTTCGGCCCCCAGACCGCACCCTTGGACCTGACGTGACTTCCAGCAGCTTAAGAGGGGGTTAGGGAAGCATCTGTCCCTACAGGGCCCCATTAACTGTGCTAACTGGCCCAGGACTTGGGAGATTTCTCTTCTAGCCCACTTGCCTTAGGAGGCTGTGTGGCTGCAGACGCAACCATGAACTGCTCAAAGCTTCAGCATCCTTGGGTACACAGAAGGGTCAAGTCTCATGACCTTGTCCATCCCAAAGGGCACTGCGAGACTCGACTGGTGAGCAGGGCAGAACCGTGTAGGGCACACGCTAAGATGAGTGACACGGATCTGTCTACTCATTGGACTAAGACTTTGTGAGTACCATGTGGTCACTAAGGGTCTGAAGTCAGGATTTGAGGCTCATCACCAAGCTTAGCAGGAAGGCCCAATTTCTGGGAAACAGAAAGGCCCTCAGTCACTGAATATACACCGCCATGCCCTAGCTTCTCTGGTGGAGAAGACATCACCAGAATCTAACAGGCATCATCTTTATGAGTGAGAGCACCTTTTAGGTCTACCTGAGACCTCCTAGTCTTTAGTATAGCACCCTAGGGAGCCGCTGCTATCCACTTGGAGTCAACTTACAAAACGGAACACATTTATTATCCTATGATTAGAAGAAAATACTCACTCGATAGGACCAAGGTTTCTTTGAAAAGCACTCATGCATCTCTGCCCTTCTAGTCCCTTTTCTATTCCCACACATGCAGGCACAGACACTGGCCCAGGCACGAGGCAGAGCGAGGAGGGCAGATCTCTGTGTCTCGGTACCAAGGGTAGCCCGGGGTCAGAATCACACAGGCTCAGGGCTCGACGTGCGCCTCTACAGGATGTTGCCAGGGGGTGGTCAGACTCCCTGGGCCACCTTGAGCTGGCTGGAGACTCAGGCTTTTGCCATGCAAATGAACACAGTTCTGCAGGACTGACTTGGGCACCAGAGATGCATGAGCTAGAGTATGACCTCATCTTTCAGCGGAGGGAGGGAAAGTCTGGGAGGAACGATCAGAGCCACACCACGGGGCACAGTAAACTGAGCCCGCCACTAACGGCAGTATATCGGGAGGGGCCCTTGCCCAGCAGCCCGTGCCAGCCATCCCCTGATAAGCCAGGCCAGGACTCATAGAGCAGCTACACTCACACTCTGCAAATATTTAGCAGCACAATCAAAGGTAAAGAGGCCCCTGAGAAACATAACAAAGAGGATCAATACTTGGGTTAGCCTCGTTAAAAGGCAGACATGTAGCTGGCAAGGATGAAAAATGCTCACCAGTGGGGAGCGGAGAAAGCAAGGGCCTTATTTTAGCACGCAGAGGCTCCCTAGGCCAACCACTGGCCAGGGGAGGGTGTGCAAGTAAAGGCACTGGGGCCAGTCTGGGGGAGATGGCAGTGGACAGTGCTCTAAGCCAAGGGGAAGAAAGAATCGAAGCGTGGGTGCTTGTGCCAGGCACAGGGTCTTTGGTGATGGGGTCCTTGCTCCACCCTGGGAACTGAGGCACCAGTCCAGGTCCTGGAGAACAAGCACATGCCCTAACTGATGACCGAGTCCCACCTAGGTGGACTCGGGGGTGGAACTGCCCGTCATTCTGGACATCAAAAGAAGTCAGGTCTTTGTCACCCCTTGTGTCTCCTGGATTCTCTGCTGCTGCCATCAGAAGATGAGGGTTGGAGCAATTACTGGAGCTGGGATCAAGGAAGGCTGGGCGTGGACCTTGCTCTGGCCCCTTAGGGCCAGGGCTGCTTCTGCGGAGATGCTGTAGGGTTGGACCTGATTTCCTGTTAGGTAGGCATCCAAGTCTCTTCCAGGCTGGGCTCCACAGAATGTCATGGTGTCCTAGATTCCTGATTGCTGGGGACCTGGTGGCAGCCTGGACTAGGGCAGAGACCATGGACAGGTTCAGGGCAGTACTTGGAGCTGAAGCACTGTGGAAGTGGGTTCAACAGGGTGGACAGACATGGGGCAAGGAAAGAGGAGGCAGCCGAGCAGCCAGGAGAGCTGTGGTCCCATTGTGGGGAAAGGGCGTGCTCCTGGCAATGTCTGGGCAGTAGGGAGAGGAGTCGTTTGCTTGACTATGTTGAAATGATAAGCTCATGAGGCGTGCGGGAGAGCAGTGAGTGGGGAACTGGTTGAATGAATCAGGGGTCCGTGATCAAGGATGGAAGTAGGAATCTGAGGCCAGTGGGATGGTGGGTATTGTCGAAATCATGGGCCTGGGTGAGGGCATGGAGGTTGTGGATGCCAGGAGAGAAGAGGACAGGTCCGGGATGGAGCTCGGGTGAGTGGGGAGGGGAGGTGGGGCACCGATGGCTGAGGGAGAGTCACAGGAGAGGAGGGCTGAGCAGGTGAGTCGGGGTTGGGGTCCTCAGGGACCAGGTTGAACTTGGCCTGAGTGATTTGAGAAACCATTGCCTGTTTGCTTGGCTTGAAGATGAGCAGGTGAGAAACAGTTTGGAAAGCACACTGTGGGTCCAGGAAGACCTCTCCCCTTCCTGATGTACATGATGCAGGAAAGAAAGAGCAGGTCCCTTGCAGGGGGAGAGGAGTCTTCCCAAGGAGCTGAGCCTTGATGGATTGGTCCAGCTTTGAGAAGCTGCGGCTGTGTGGGGGAGCATGCTGACGCTGCAAAATCTCAGCTGACTACGCATGAAACACTGCGGGTCTTCACATTAGGCGGCAGCCTAATGATCCACTAAATCCTGGTGTCCGTCTCAAGGAAGAGGCATCACCCTTTTACAAATGGCGAAGGTCACATCTCCATTGAAGATAGTGCTAGGACTCAAGCCTTGTCCTCCTGCCTAGACAGCCTGGTCTCTTAAAAACTGTGTCTCTTAACTGTGCTAATGCATTAATAGACCTGTGTGACACAAAACCTTCAACCCACAGAGCCAGAGGAAGTCACTGAATGCCATCCCTTAGTGCAAAGAACACACCCGGCCGGATGAGACGCTCACCTATGTAGTTCATGATGAACCCTTGGCCCTTCCCGAAGATGAGGCCAGCAGGGTCGGAGTGGAACTGGATGGTCAGGTCTGGCGTGGAAGAGTACAGCTTCTGCGGGCCGCTGCTCCCCAGGTACTGGCCCAGGATGTGGGGCACAACCTCATCGCCATCGTAGATAGTTAGGATGTCGCTGTTGCTCAGGTTCAGGCTGGGGGGACAGAGAGACAAGGATGCAGTCATGCAGCGGGCAGACCTCTGAGTGACTGTCAGGAAACATGGGAATCTGGGCTATGAGCCAAGGGAGGTAGACACAGCTGAGGGCATGACCAGGGCATGGTGCCACTTCCTCCAACACAGAGCCCGGGTCCTAGTGGACTGGAGTCTGAGGCTGTGTCAGGAGATGCCTACCTGAGCCTAATGAGGTCCCCCATGTGTGAGACATGGGGCACCATGCTGGGGTGTGGCATGGACCTTTCTGCTCTGGTGCAGAAGAGGCGGAGAGCTTGTTAATTGTGGTTTTCCCTTTCATGCAAGGAGAAGGAAGCTTTCCATTTTTCCTGCAAGAGTTACCTGTCATGTCTGAGGTGTGCGTTCAAGGGCGGGGTGGGCACTGACCCTGAAATGTGCTGCTGTCACTCTTTGTAGCCTGTGGGGCCAGTGCAAGAGTCCCTGGACCCTAAATATGTGGGCCGCAGTGTGCAGGTAACACTCCTGCCCCAGGCCACAGGAGAGTGGACAAATCCGTCTTTGATGGAGAGGATGCGGCAGGTCAGCTGTGGTTGTACCAGTCGCAGACACAAACTGACTCCTTCTCCTCCCCTTTCCTTTCCTCTCTCTCTCTCTCTTTTGGTCTCTTGCCTCTTCCCCTTTAACCTCCTCCCCTAACGTTGTCTGAGCTCTTACTACATGTCAGGCACGCTGCTGCCCAAGCAGGCGTCACAGAGAAGTGCCAGATTGTAACTCGTAAGCCAGGTGTTTGTGCAGGGGTTCTGATCCATGTGAATTCAGAAAGTAGAGCATCTAATTTGGAACAAGGACATCGTGGAGGTCTCCGGAGGAGGTGGTGCTTGCTGCAAAGCCTCAGGAAATAACAAAGGACCTTGAAGCCGACCAATAGCAGGCGGGGAGAAGGCTGAGCACGAGGCAGAGGGTGGAGGGTTCAGTCCCTGGACATTTCCGAGGTCTAGGTACTGGGATGTGGATGGGTACCCAGCAGGGAGGCCCAGACGTGGGGCCTTGAAGACCCACGCTTTGGGTCTCTACATCATCTTGCTGCAGTGGGGGACCCCAAAGGGTGTCAGGCAGGAGCAGCCTGTCTGAGCACTTGCCTGCCAGAGGACGGGCAGTGCAGGAAGCAGCCTGAGTGGAGACCCTGGAACTCGACGAGGCAACATCTCTCCCCTGAGATGGAGCGCTCCTCCACGGCAGTGCGGTGGCTGCTGGTGCAGGAACCGCAAACACTCAGGGCTGGGCAGCAGGAGCCCAGGGCCTGGCACAGCTTTGCAGATGCTGTGGCAGGAGTTGTTTCCCACCCTGAGCCCTTCCCCAGCACCTCTCATGGTTCCTCAGGCTTAGGAGCCCCAGTAGTCTCCACCATTTTTCTCTACAGCACCCCAACTAACTTCTCCTAGGCACAGCTAGGCCTCAAGACACTGCACCAGATGGGCTGCTGTCTCCTGCTGGTTTTTAGCTACACTGAAATTCTGAAGTTAATGCCTTCCCCTGCACACAGAGGTGCTCAATAAGTGCTTTGGTCCACACATGCCTGCTAGAGTGTCTATTTGGCAGCAGAGGCAGTGGGTGATGTCCGCTCTCACCCTCCATAGGGCAGGGCCTCTTAGCTCCAGTGACCTGAATGCATCAGTTGCTCCCCAAAGTGCCGGATCAGGCCGCGTGAACAGCAGCCGTTTATCTTAGACTTCACAGCCCATCCACAGCTCTCAGGGCTTCCGGCCGTGGCCCAGCTTTGCTTCTGTCACACATTTCCGCTGCAGCATCTTCCAAGGCTTCAAGTGGCTTTCATTTAAAACCCTCCCCAGGCACTTTGTTCCCCATAAAAGGGAACAGAGCGGGTGCTGGAAGGCGCCTGGGGGAGTCTGGGGATCAGGAGGCCTCGGTGTGATACCCAGCTTCGTTACTTTGATGCAGTGTGCAGTTTTCTGAAGCTCCTTGCTGTGAATTGGTCTTGCGTGGGTGCCGTGGGCTTTGGGAAGGAGACGTGGCTCACAGAAGGCCAGGGATCAAATTCCAGGGTCACGTTGGTCAAGCTGGGTGAATGTTAGCTTGCGTTCTGATTTCATTACTGGCATCAGCAGCACCACCACCACCATTGGCACAGCCGCTGCCCTCCCTGTCACGAGCCTCTTTCGATTTCTGTTTATGTCAGGTGGCATCAGATCACTTATGCCAGCACTTATGAAACGAGAGCAGTTGTGTCCCCCAGAGCACTTGGCAGTGTCCAAGTGTCCCGCTGGAGACACAGCTGTCCTAACTGGACAGGTGCCGAAGGTGAGCCGAGGCCTGCGGTGCTGTGAAACATCCTTTAGTGCACACGGTCCCTTGCGGTGGGGAAAGATCTGGTCCCTGAGCAGTGCTTAGGTTGGGAACCCCTGACTTCCTCAGCTGCGCTTTGTAAACAGCAAGCAGAAAGTGAGTAAATGGAGCTTCCCTGGGCCCTGAAATTCAGTGGGGGTCTCCAAGCCAAGAGCAAGATGACAACTGCTGAGCATTTATACTGCTAAATGGAGACACCCGGCTGCTGACCGAAGTCTCTGGAAGCCAAGCCTGGGCAGAGGTGGGCACCCCTGTGAGCATGGCGCATCCATGAGGCTGTTCCCACAGCCATCTGGCACCAGTGTGGGTGAGATCGGAGGGAGCCACTGTGCAGGGGGCACAGCTGGGCAGGCTCCACTGTGCCCACTAGGCCGTGTCCTGCAGGGGGTCTGACAGTGGGGCAGAACACCTGAGGAGGAGAGGCCACTGAGGGCTCGCCCTCCCGCTCCCGTCCCCCACTGGCTGAGGGTCGCTCCCAATTGCAGAGGACCCCCAGCACCCTGCCTGCCCTGGGAAGCTCCAGAGAAAGCCTGCACACAGAGAGGTGCACAGAGGGGTCGTAATGAGCATGCAGTGACAGGGCCACAGGGCTGGAAAGGCACCAGTGAGCCCTCCCCTGTCTCCTGTTTACAGAATGAGTCAGAGGATCCCTGGTCCTGCGGAGAGGAGGAGCCAAAAGAAAGAAGGGGAGTGGTGGGAGGGAGCTGCCTGTCACCAGGGGTGGGGATAAGCTCACTCTCGGTTTTGGTTGGAGACTGGACAACACATCACGGCCTTCCTAATTCTACTGTTGCCTGACTACAATTCTATCTCCCTTTAACTACCAGTTGGATATTCCCAGGACATAATTCTAGCTCCTTATCTCAACAGACCAACAGAGAAACAGGTTGTGGTATATCCATTCAATGAAATAGTATACAGCTTAGCATTCCTAGAAGCATAAGAAGCGTATTTCCCAGGTCTCACTGTGGCAGGTGGCAGCCAACTGCGAATCCTGATGATAGTGTCCTTGCCCTAAAAAGGGTGACAGGACTTTGGCAGAGCAAGAAAGTAAGGACAGATAAGTCAGGAGGCTGCACCCAATTTAGCACCCAAGAAAAGAGAAAAAGCACCAGCATCTTACATCTTCCAAGTAAGGGTCACCAAACAAGCCGTTCCTTTTTCCCCGGGAGCCACAAGCACCCCCAGGCCTTTCCTCGCTGCAGAATTCCTGCCTGGTGATGCTGCTGAGTGAGGTGAAGTCACTCTTAGAGATGCATCTTTATTAGGCTGAACGGCGCTCACTGTGACCAAGCGGCCTAGCAAAGCACAGCTCTCACCCCGAGAAATGAAAGGATGGGGAGGCATGAGAAGAGGCAGAGGGCAGGGAACTCAGCGACTCTGCTGCTGCCTCCTGGGCCTGCCTTTTCCCTAGACTGGTTCTAATGATACAGCCAGATGCTGGGAACTGAGGCCCCCACCCCACTCAAGACATCCATGGGGACCCCCAGGGTCATTCATATACTGTGGACACCCGGGGCCCCGGCACTGGACCATGTAAGCATCAGAGACATGCAGAGCTCCCTGCAGAGTGGTCAGCACCAGGCAGGGCAAGGCCTCTGCTGAAATCTGGATGGAGATGTTAGTCAGAGGCTGTGAAGGGGGGCTCATAGTCAGGCCGGTGGCCAACTGCCTTCCTGACTTCATTTTTACCTGGTTTCAATCCTTCTCAGCTGTCAGATGAATCATTCCAGAGCATAATTCTGGCCCTTTCATCCAATAGACAAACAAACTGTGGTATATCTAGTCAACAAAATATTATACAGCCATAAAAAGGAATGGGGCACTGATCCTGGTGCACAAATGTTCTCAGCAGCATTGTTATTTATAGGTCAAAAGTGGAAACAACCTAGATATCCATCAACTGATGAGTGAATTTAAAAAGTGTGGTTCATCCAAGCAATGGAATGGTGTTCAGCCCTAACAGGGAATGAAAGCACTGAAAGTCAGTACAACGGAGATGAATCTTGAAAGCACTCTAGGAGAAAGAGAGTGACAAGAAGCCAATCATCCAGGGCTGGGTATTTTAGCTCAGTGGCATAAGCACCTGCCTTGCAAGTGTGTGATTGTGAGTTCAATCCCCAGTACCGATAAAAAAGGAAAAAAAAAAAAAAAAGAAGTCAGTCATCCAGTAATAGGATTTTGCTTAGAAATATCCAGAGCAGGTAAATCCGTACAGGTAGGAAACACCTCCCAGCCCAGCTATGAGCTCCCTAGGGGCCTGCTCCGTCTGTGGGTCCCTCCAGCGTGGGATGCACTCCTTGTGCCCTGTCTGCAGTCCCCTCAGGACTGGGGTGACTCCTGCCATGCTCCACCAGCTGCTGCCCCACCCTTTCCAGGACACAGACCCCACTCCCACCCCGTGCGGCTCAGCCTGCTGGCTCCAGGGGGCTGGGGATGGAGAATCTGCACCAGTCGGGGTCCCGGAGGTCAGGCCGTGCACTGCCCCCCTGAGCATCCTCCATGGAAGCTGGCACCAGCCCAGTGCAGGAGACTGGTCCATCCTTGGCTCCGGCACAGGGGGATGTGGCCTGACTCTGCCGCCTTGAGAGAGGTCCCGTTTCATCAGGTCCCTCACTCTCTGCACTTGCTCCCCAGGGGTTACGCAGAATCCTCCCCTGGCTAGGAGACCCTGGGAAGACCCAGGAGGTAGGTTTCTGTCCCACCTGCCTCGGGGCTCCACTGCCACACCCTCTACTCCTTTTGGATGTGAAGGTCACCAGGCTCAAATCTGACAGCACCTGACCTCCTGTCTCAGGGGCTTGGATACAACAGTTTTACCCTGGATGTGGTGGCACACATCTGTAATCCCAGCACCCTGGGAGGCTGAGGCAGGAGGATGGCAAGTTTGAGCCCAGCCTGGGCAATTTAGCAACTCAATGAGATACTGTTCTTAGATAGACAAATAGCACTGAAGCTGTAGCTCAATTCGGAGGCCCTGGTTTCCTAATACCAAACCAAACCACAACAGCAAGGAGCAGTCCCAATGGACATCTGAGAAGAGATGTCACAGAACCCTCATTTACCTTGGGAATAACAACAGAGCAGCCTAGCATACCTTAAGCATTCAAACAGCCTCAGAAATAACTTTTGTGATCGTCTGCACTTTACAGATGAGGAAACCAAGCTTCCACCAGGAGGGCTCACTTACCCAGGGTCACGTGACCTCAGACAAAAACCTAGGTCTGTTGGAGCCAAAGCCTGAGCCCGAACCACTGCTTTAGGCACCTACCCAGGTGTCCCAGAGCGCCCTGCGTCAAGTCCTGGATCAGAAAAAGTGAATAAAGAATCACAAATAAAACCTCTGGGGCGAGATGTTCTTGCCTCTCCCATCCTGATGTCCCGTGAGCTCTTAGGACAGCCCTGGAAGAGACCTGCGTTCTCCAGCCTTTGTTTCCTACCGTGGTAATGCTCCTTTCTGCAGACTCCACGAGTTATTTAGCCTCCTAAACATTTTGCATTGCTTGGTGATAATTAAATTTATTTTGTTTATTGTTATTATTGATCGTGTGTAGCAGAGTATGCAATAAAATCAGTGTTAAATTTGCTGCTTGGTCGGGGTGGGCCCATGCAGGTAAATAAGCGATTTCTCTTGCAGTGTCAGAGTGTCGGGAAGGGAAGGCAGCGCCGTGGCTGCCCACAGGCAGGGGGAAGGGGCTGCCCCCCCAAGGGGGGAAGGGAGGAAACTTAATTTTTCAGTAGGCTTCAGGCTTTTTAGTACCTTTGCATTTTGGTCATGTGAATGCATTAACTTCCAACGCGATACAAACACCCTAAGGGAGCGTCCCTGTTGCCTTTACGGGGATCTACAGCGAGACAAGGAGTGGAAAGAATGCAAATTGCAATCTCACAAGCACCAGCAAATCCCTCTCCTGTGAGGTGATTCTTCTCACTGCCAGCAGAGGGCGGCATCTGCAAGGCGCCTCACAGACCTCCGCCGCAGGTACCGGCGTCTGACGGCAACCAATCAGGAGCCTGGACGGCGGGCGGCCGGTAGGTGAGGAGGCAGGTGAGCTCATATTCCAGGAGGGCGCAGAAAAGAGGCGATCAACAAACACCCTGCTTTCCCCTTTCCTCCCAAACAGAGGGAGGAAAGGCTTGCCTTTAAAAGGTTTCCCAAATGGTATTCGCACTATGATCTTAGGTAGACAAACATTTAAAAACACCTAGAGTTGACACATTTATTTAAATGTAAATTAGCATAATTACAAAGATACGATCTGTGCCTCAATCTTCTAAATCATGGACATTATTTAGCTAAGAGCAAGCCAAATGGAGAAGGCAGCCAATTAGGGGGGGCCGTGGAAACAGCAACACTTTGCCCACACAAGAAAGTGCGGTTTCTCAGCCCGCGCCGGGAGGCCTACGTGGGGTCTGTTCCTTCTCACCTCACACACCTGCCAGCGGCCCTCTGCGCCCGGCTCCAACTCCAGGCCCTTGTGCATGGTCAGGGCTTGCTCCTCCCCTGGGAGAACCCCTTCTGGCCTGCTGCTCCCCAATTTCTTCCTGGTTCTTCAAGGCATCCCCAACTCCACCCAGCACCTGCGTGAATGTTGCATTGGCCGGATGTCCCCAGGTGTCCCCTGGGCCAGGGGCTCTGTCAGCACTCGTGGGCCAGCGACGGGGCAGCTTTGAGAGACCCAGAGCCAAGCTGCACCCCAACCTCAGTATTTGTAGCAAAGTGCCAACACTGCAAAGAACGTGAACGTTCTTTCATCTTTAAGAGAAAAAGCACAATAACACATGCGCTATAGGTTCACCACCACTGTTCTGGGCTCACCCTAAGCACCATGGGATGAACATCACTAATAGGAGATTCCTAATCCAGACCGTTCCAGAATCTAAAACTTATATCTGATTCTCAAGCACTGAGTCTCCATTAAAAAGCATGAGCACTGAGATATCATGTAACTTCTTCAGGTTATGCATCCAAAATGTGTTAGAAACAAATCAATTTCCATCCAGGCTTGGGGCCTTCCCCAAGGTATCCCCTTATGTGTATACAAATACGTGCAAATCCAAAATCCACACACTTTTGATTCTAAGTATTTCAATCCTAGTCTAAGCATTTCAACCCTATTCTCACCCATTCCACAGATAGGTAAACCAAGGCACCAGGAGTTATAATGGAGAGCTAGAATCCAAACAGCCATTGTTGGAGGCCAAACAGGAGTGATGGGGCACCAGCCTCCACCTGCCTGTGATGGATGTTGGAGGCACACACTCTGTGCGGAGAGCTTGGTGAGGTGAATCAAAGTCATTTAAGAGAATGGATAATGGTGAATTTATCCCCATTTTCCAGATGAGGAAACTGAGGCTAAGAAGATTTAAATGACTTTTCTAAGAAAAGTTTCTTGTACTTATAGCAGGATTTCCCTGGGCCAGCAGATATGGGGACCAAATAGCGATACGATTTAAATTAGGAAAAAGGGAATCAAAATCCATCAATGTAGATGAAATAAAACTTTTCATGATGCATATTTTTTTCTCCAAAGGCCGTGTTTATAATTCCTCTGTATCTATTTTCCCATCCAATCCCCTCAACCACATGATGAGGTGACAGAGAAAACATCACCAGTTGCTGAACCAACTTGCACCCTCAAGGCCCAAGTCCCAAGGTCCCTTGGCTCCTTCAAGACATCACATGGCTTGCACCAGGTGCCCCTCAGCACTACAGGATCACTGAGGGGCCTTTGGGCCCCTGCTAATTTAGTTTTGACTGAATTTGATGGAATGGCAGGCCAGACAAGAAGCCAGGTCAGCCTCGGGGAGACACAGGGAGCCAGTGTCTTTGGCTCCCTAAAAGGACTTAAAGCACAGGAAGGAATGATTTCCTCCTCTGTGCTGTCCTTTCTCCTTCCCTCCTCCCTGCCTCCCTTTCTTGCTCCTTCCCCCCTCCTTTTCCCCTCCCCAATGTGCTCACCAGTGCTGTCTGCAGGAGGCTCAGACCTGGTCCTTACCCTGTGGCTCCTCCTCACAGCAGAGACCCACGACATTTGCACGGAGCTGCATCCTCAAACTGATTTCAGATTTTGAAACAGGATCTTACTAAGTCGCTCAGACTTGTCTTGAACTTGTGATAGTTCTGCCTCAGCTTCTCAGAGTGCTGGGACAACAGGTGTGCACCGCTGTGCCTGCCTTCAAGGAAAACACCTTTCTAATGCACTGTGTGGCCCGCTGCTGGCCGAGGAGGGCAGGGTGGGGTGGGGTGATGGTGGCCTCAGTGAGAGGAGCTTTGTGCCAAGTCTGGACCACAGTTTCCCCACATGAAAACCTCAGAAGTCACAAACTATAAACATTTAACAATGTCTGGGTCAAAAACCTCCACACTTTCCCTCATCCCTCTCCAGTTCTCTAGCAGGAAAGAGGCTGCCTGGGGAACTCAGGGTTAGACACAGAAGAGCCCTGCCTCACTCATCTAAACTCAAAGGTGGCCAAAGATGGAGACTGCAAGTCCAGATGTTCCCCACGTGGCAATGCCCACACACGTGTCCCTGTGCCAAATGTGAGCTCCCCTGGGACTTCCTGGAGAACATGGCAGATAGATAGCAGCAGCTACGGAGGCTCTCTGAGATGGCCAGCTTAGAATCCAGGAATGATGTGGTGTGAGGAGTCCTAAGCAAGGGGAGATGTACCCTGCCCACCCAGAAACAAACTAAGCTGAGAGAAACCAACTGGAAATGCAATCCCGGTGCTATAATTGGAACAGATAAAATCTCCGTGCCAAAGCTGGAACCTGCGCCTCTGGAAACCGTGATTTGAATTTCCTGCTGCCGCTGCTGTGTCTGAATTGGCACAGGAGGGACAGAGATTCTAAAGCTCTGAGAGCAGTAATCGGTGAACGGAGTTGAGAGCGGGACTGGCGGGGAGCCCTGCATCGACCTGCGGTGAGTGAGAGGAATGGGGACCCTTCCATAGACTAGGAGGCTCCAACAGAGGACATTCTGGGACCAGGCAGACTAGCCGGAACAGGAGCTGCAGTGACTTTAGTCGCATATTCCCCTCTCAAGCGGGATTGGTGGGGAACGCTTGGCCTGGGTGACGCCGCGGACTAAGACCCAGTAGGCTAGCCCAAACCAGGTCCCAGCACCTGGTGGTGCACCCTAGCAGTGAAGCCTTCAGTAGGTTGACCTGGAGGGGCAGGCCCAGCAGAGGCTGCCCAGGCCTGTGTCTCCCTAGTACACTGTAGTGGGTGGGAACACCTAGCCCGCAGATTCAAACAAACTGTAACTGAAAAAGAGAAAAAAATTGGGCCTCCTATATACACCTGTATGGAAGGAACAAAAAGTATGGGAAGAGGGAGCAACAAGAAAGGGTCCTCAGTCCCCAATCCTGAGAACACTGATCCAGGAAAGGGAAACACAGAGGAAAACAGAAAACATGCAATATCAGACACAGCACCAATAGACATAAAGAGTTATCTCCGGGACCTCATAGATGAGTTCTAAAGTGAAGTATTTAATGAAATAAAGCAAGATATAAGTAGAATAGTTAGAGAAATGCTAAGCACCGCCCAAGAAAAAAACAGATGGTGGAATGGAAGAACAGAAAAAAAGGGGAGAATTGTTTGATGGAGAAAATAGAGAAAGCATAGAATTCGTGAAGCAGGTTCAAAGAGATTTTCAGGAAACTAAAAACTCTATCGAAAGCTGGCATAACAGCTTGAAAGAAACTAAGGATAGATTATCTGAACTGGAGGACAAATTTGTAATGTGGGAGCATGAAATGAAAAACTTCTTAAAAATAACAAAACAAACAGCAATAATACAAAGGCTAGAAGATGATAAGAGGATCTATAACTTAAGAATTAAGAACATAAAAGAAGAAGTAGGGACTCAAACAAATGAACTACAAAAGCTATTCACAGAAATAATCCAGGAGAATTTCCCTAATTTAGCAAAAGGTAAAGATACTCAGATGTATGAGGCATAGAGGACCCCAGCCACCTACAACCCGAACAGAGCTACACCCAGGCATATAATAATCAAAATTCCAGAAATCCAATATAAGAACAGAATATTAAAAGCCCTCAGAGACAAGAAACAGATCACTTACAAGGGAACACCCATCAGAATTACAGCAGACTTCTCGGCACAAACCATCAAATCATGAAGAGCGTGGGGGGAAATAATTCAAGCTTTGAAAGATAATAACCTCCAGCCAAGATTGATATATCCTGCACAACTGTCCCTAGAAATTGATGGAAAAACAAGTTGCTTCCAGGATAAAGAGGAACTAGGGGAATTTGCAACCACCAGTTCAACTCTACTGAGATTACTGCAGGATATTCTAAAAATGAAAAACACCAAGATTCCAGAAACAGTGGCAGAGCGGCCACAATGAATGGAGCAGAAAGCGAAATGAGGAGGACAAACTGACAACTAATGACAGAAAAAGAGCTCAACAGAAATGAGGCAGGGAAGGTTGGATGGTAGGAACAGCCATTTTGGAGAAAACAAGACATCATGATAGCTAGTGCTGATTTAGTATCATCTTGTTTTGAAGTCCCATCAAGTTTTTATTCTTCTGTCTCCATCAGTCTTAACATGTTGTATCTTATTGGATTTTATTATATGTGATAATATAAACAAAAACTTTTATAGACAAGGAGATTATACAGAAACCATTGTTCATTTTCTGTTAGTTGGTTCTAAATACCCTGTAATACTGTCATTCTCTTGAATGGTTTTACATTGTCTTGATATGTTTGGTGCTACAGTATACGAAGTTATACTCAAAGATTTCAAGGAAAGAGACACTATGGTAATTAGTTTTATGTCGGAATATCTTGTGGTGAAACACTATTTTGCTTAAATGATTATGTTTTGACCTGCACTGTTTTGTTGTTATGCCCTCTTTTATCTCAATCTCCTTTTTTATTATTAACTTTTTTATCTTTTTAATTAAGGGAAAAATAAATTAAAAATGATTGAAGCCCTGTATTGCTCTCACCATCTTGTTTTGACTGATTTTCCTCTATTCTGTTTTGCTTGATAGTACCAAGTTCGAAAGTATAGGCAACAACTGTGAAGACAATAAGATTCATTATGATGCCCATTCTGGTTGACTATTATCTTCTTTTGAAGTCCTGTAATGCCTCCAATGTTTTGGTTTTATTCTTTACTGTTTTCTTCAATTTTATTATAACTGATGATATAGGCAATTCTTCCTAAGATAGCAAGAGGCAGTATGGTAACCATTGTTGATCACTTTGTATTTTGTTTTTACACTATCTATTATGTCCATCCTTTTGATTTGACTGACTCTGTTCTGTTATGTCACATTTGGTTTTGCTCTCTTCAAAAAAAAGTAATAAGAACTGTGGGAGTAATAAATGTGCAATTGTCATTGTATGAAAGAGAGGAAAAGAAAGTGCTCTAAAGGATATACCTGCATATATATTTAAGTGTATAAGATAGATAACCACATTACTGAATTTTGTTGGATCATTGAACAGAACTGTTTGCAGTCTCACTGTTTGAAAGTCCACTTTATATGCTTTAATTTTGTAACTTGAACAACTATTTCTAAGATGACAATATGTAACCTATTAACTAGTGATTTCCTACTGTTTATTTTTTCTGAAATTCTGTATAACTTGTACCCTCTTTCTGTTTTTTTCTTTTTCTCCCTAAATAAAATTTTAAAAATGTGAGCTCCCCAGTCTGATGGGCTTGGTGGGTGAGAGCCAGGCCCTCTGTGGTCAGGCCTGTAAGTCCGGGTGCCCAGGCTGACCTCGGGAAGAGCGGAACCACAGGCTGATGCAGCCTTGTGAGTGCAGTGTGCAAGGTCAGAAGGGTGGTCTGGTGTGTGTGACCGTAGAGCACTGTGCAGTGAGGGTCTGTGCTCAGCCTGCTGGGAACTGTCCTCAGCCACGGGGCACCTTGCAGGTCGATGAGTCCTGCTGGGGGACACAAGGGCGCCCAGCCCTTGCCCAGCCTTGACCACACAGGACCTCAAGCAGGGCTCCTGCCGCGGCCCGCTGCTCCCTGCCCTCCATCCACTCCCTGCCTTCCTGCCAGGGTCGCTGCACCAGCCCCACCGCAGGTGTGAGCACCCTTGTGCTGCCTCAGACTCTCAGGGAGGCGAGGGGGCTCCACTCTTAGGAAGTGCTAAGGGCACAAAGGGCACTGTTCGAGCTACTTCCCCTCCAAAGGTCAGTTTGCAACAGGGTAACCGTGCTGTCAGTCTCGGGCTGCTCTGAGAATTCAGTCCATCGCAAGAGGGGACGCGCTCAGAAGAGTTCGGGAAGAGCAGGGTACCCTGGTACTGTGGCTCAGAGGGAGAACGGCCTCTGTTGAGGGAATGCTAGTTGAGCCACAAGGTGAGTGGTAAGTGCATGGGGCCAGTGCTTGTCAAGGTGTCCTAAAACAGGCAGCGCCGCTCCCCGAGATGTCTGGTCAAATTGCATTGAGTTCGTCAACGTGTACCAGGGAGGCAAGTTCTCAGCACAGACTGGCAGCAGGTCCCCTCCCTCCCAGGGCTGCTCTCACCATTGCCAAGGATGAAGCTGAGGAGCCCGGCCAGGACCACCTCTAGCACCTGTGCATGCACAAGTGGCCACCACGGTCCCCACAGGCTGGTCAGGAGAGTTGGAGGATCGGGCAGGACACCGGGCAGGACCTTTTTGTGCGAGTCCTCTGCATTTCCTACACCACACCCAAGCCTCATGTGGCAGAGCTCAACCTGAGTGAGCTGCGGTGTGTGTGTGTGTGTGACTGTGCATTGGGGCTCAGTTTGTACACAGACCATGGACCATGAAGGGGTTTGTCATCATAATCATAGTGGCTAAGCGTATCATAGAGCTCATGCAATGCCTGACACCTGTGCATGTGCTTCTGTACCATAGACAGGCACCATAATTAACCTTGTTTTAAAGGCTCAGGGAAGTGAGGTTATTTACCTCAGGTCACACAGTCCATGAGAGGAGGACTTGGGATGCAAACCCAAGACCTCTTACTGCAGGGACCTTGAGAAAATTAAAGACATTTTCAGTGTCTCCTGCATGCTGAAAGTATCTCACAGAGAAAGAACCATTTTCTGAGCCTTCTGTGTACCAAGGCCTGGGTGCCAATCTCACATCCTTTGCTTCCTAGCTGTGAGGTTGTAAGTTAACTCCTTCATCTTGCTGGGCTTTGTTTCCCGTATGTGCAATGGGAAGAGTAGCGCCCACCTTACAGGGTCACAGTGCACATGGTGCCATCTGGGCATTAGGACTGGAACCAGGACACCGGAGTTCTGATCCTTGAGTTCTAATCTTTTGGTAGGCATGGTGGTTTGCTGGTAAATGGGCCCAAAGTCCACCCCTGAACCTACATGATTTGATTGAGTCTCTGATCAAGAAGAAGACTGATCCTCCACCACTTGCATGAGGGCTGGCCTTTGTCTTGGGCTTTGCCACAGATACCTTGAATGCTTCCATTTGCTCTCTTGGGACTAAGCTCAAGCTAGCAACTGGGAGATGAGAGACACATGGAACAGAGCTAAGACCATCTGGCCATCAGTCCACCTCAAGAGCATGAGAAAGATTAGCCAAGACCAGCAGAGCCATCCATCCAGCCAATACCTGCCCCAGACACATGAGAGAACCTCAGTGAGACTAAGAATCACCTTGCTGACCACAGAATCATAAGCAGTGACAAATACTTGCTATCCACAGGGAAGAGTGCAGAGGTATTTGTTACTCGGCAGTAGCTGACTGATACAGTGCCTTGGAGGCAGTCTCTTCCTACTGATGTCTTCAGATATCCGTTTCCTATCTACTTCACAATGGAATTAGGAATAGATGAACTTTGATGTGGCCTCACTGATACCTTAGAGCTTTGAGCGTTGTATAAATCCTGAGCTGGCATGTCTGGATCAGCCAGTTGTATTTTTATTGTGGTGATTTCCCCCATGATTTCTACTGGTATCTGAATTCTGTTTTCCTGGGGTCAGTGATGCTCTGCACTTTCAAACCTCTTTTCCTGGCCTGCTTCTCAGGAGAATTTCTTATAACCCAAAGAAGCTCTGTTTGAAGGGCAGAGAAGTGCCTCTGGATATGGCTCTTAATTTTTAGGGTTTAGAATTAACTTTGCCCTGAATTGGTTGGCAGCTGCAGGACAAAAGCATTTTGCAACTATCAACCAAATGGTTCCAGGGCCTTTCATTGCTTGGTTAGGGAGGAAGCTGTTCAGGGTCCATCCACAGGGAGAAACATCAGGCTGGCTTCCTCCAGGGATGCGTGTGTGTTTGTAGAAGGCACCCAGGGAATGGCAGGGGTACTGCTCTGAGCCTCATTTGTTCTGTAAGATGGGGCTATGGAGAGCACCTCCTTACCAGGTATTGTTCAGTTTTCACACTGGACTTGGTCCCAGACATTGAGATTGAAGTCCTCTGTGGCTGTGAGACTTTGGGAATGCCTCCGGCCTCTCTCAGCTTCAGGTCCCCCGTGAAGTCCCAAAGATGTTGTATAAAATATTGCAACAGTGAGCTAATATAAGTGGAGTGTGCACTGGGGTAACAGTGGGTGGCAACTTTTGTGGATATCAAAGAGATCATTTGTGCCAAACATTTAACCCAAGGCTGCCAGAAGGTAGGGGGTAAATATGCTGTGAGCTATCACTATTATCTGCTGGCAATGTTGGAATTTTATGTTATTGCCTTAATTTCTGCATCTGCCACCTTTCTCTGTTGTTCCAAAGACATTTATCGTGCACCAGGAATGGGAAAGGGAGGTAAACAAAATTGCATATTCTATTGTGAGGCAGGCATCATAGCTTTCAAAGTATCCCAAAGTCACAGAGCTATGGTGCAACAGGATCTGGATGTGAGTCTGAACTCTTCCATGCCTCCTCTTGCAGGCTGTGGCCGCTGTGCTGCCCTCTGGCAGTGACACCAGGTTGCCTTTCTGGCTCTAAACTTGCGATGTTATCCTTAGCAAGTTACTTGCCCTCTCTGAGCACCTCCCAGCTTCTCCTTATGATGTCTTTACTAATAATTCCTGAGTTCCCTTATCTTCCTTTCCAGGCTTGACGGAGAGAAAGAGGGAGAGAGAGAGAGGGAGAGGGAGAACATTAACCTTCAGCATCGAAAAAGTTCAGATCCAGTTGTGCTTTTAGGTAGGAAAAGAAGCAACTTCCTGATGGAGCCCCGGGTATGTGGGGGCTGGGGAGCCACTTGGGGTGCAGAGGAGGTTACACCTGAGCCCCTGGCTCATCTCCAGGTTGTAAGCACCCCACCCTTTCCCACCTTCACGCCAATTCCAGGCAGATCCTAACTGGCACCCCAGTTCAGGACACCCCTCTGTTCCTGAATCACCGAAGCACGGCCTGCTGTCCTCCTCCGGGGCCCTTCCTGGGAGCCCTCCTCCCTCTAGTTCACCTCTGATGCCCTTTAGTGTTCTGCCTGCAGGTCGCCTTCCTGTGACACCCCACACCGCACAGATAAACCCAGCACCTCCACCTCCCGGCCAAGCCACAGTGCTCTGCCTGCCTCTCTGTGCTGCCTGGGCCCTTGCTGAACTCTGGGTCCCACAGGCCTGGGGGCCTCACGTCTCTGCTGAGATTTCAGCTGCTTCCCCCACAGCCTGTCCCAGTCAAGGAACAAGGACGTCGTGATAGGCTCAACCTTCACTGGCTGTGCAACTTGAGGAAGTGGCTGAACCTCTCTGGGCTTTCGTTTCCCAGCTCCTAAAGTGGTAGTGATAATACCCGCCGGATAGTCACAGTGTCTGTTTTGTGAAGCCCCAGCGACACACCAGATACCATATGACAGCTTCTCAGACATTCTCCCTGATTTGGATAATTACTCTTCTGTAATTACCTCTACTCTCATTAGCTGTAATTTGTGTAATTATTATCTCTACAGAATAATGTTCAACATTCATTATTACTCATGGATGTAAACCACAGAGCTCAGGCCGCAGCACATAGTAGGTCCTTAGTAAACGGTGACTAATTGGAACCATTCTCCCATGGCCCGGGCACCAACTGTTATCCTAATGCTCTGGCCAAGACAGCAGGAAGTTACCCACCTCACCCCCCCCTCGTGCCTGGCTCCTGTGACTGGCCACCACTGCCAGCGCACGCCAGGGTCACCTACCCACCGGTCTGCAGTGCCAGCTCCTTTCCCCCTATCTGTAAGGACTGTCATGCTTAGGAGTGCAGAGGGGCCCTGAGGACAGAATTATTTTTACTATCAAACCCAAATTGGTTTACTAAAACTGTCAGAAGAAACCAAGCAAGATAAATGAGACCCGGCAGCTCGGGGCCCCCAGCACCCTGGCTGGGGAGCTGCTTTTCTCACTCTGTCTGTGGAAGTAGGAGATGCTGTGGCGGACGCCACCTCGCAGAGCAGGAGCCAGAGTCTGCCAGAGACAGCAGCGGGTGGTGACCTGAGCACTCCCGCCTTCTGCAAGCTTTGAATCCATTAAGTGCTTAAAACTCAGCCCGTGCTGCCCTGTTCAAGGAAGTCCAGACACCCCAGTGTGGCTTCAAGGACCTCTGCGTTCACAGCCTCCGGGAAGCTTCATCGTGGTGTTCTGGACCCCTGGGCCTTCCCTTAGCTCCTTTCAAGACCAAGTCCAAGCTGTGCACAGCCTCAGTTTACTCACCTGCAAAATGGTGATAACACTATCCAGTGCATGGGCTTGCTGTGAAGACGCCTGGGATGTAGAAACACGAGCAAGTAACACAGCTGGTGACCTCAGCACGTGCCTCTTCTTCAGGATGAGTGCGGCTCCCACCACACTTGCCCATCTTGTCTCTGTCCCTTGACAGGGCTTCTCCCGGGCACTGCTGGCATTTGGGTCAGCTAATCTGTTGCAGTAGTGCCTGTCTGCTGCTTGGAGCACCCCTGTCTGTACCCACTGGTGCCAAGTGTGTCTTCCAAGTCACAGCTGCTGGTGCCCAGACACTGGCAGGGCCCCTGGGTGGATGGCCCGCTTGGTGGAGAAGCCCTGCCTCAGACACCACCTCCCCAGGAAAGCTCTTTCTTCACATCTGCTCCCCGCCTGGATCTCCCGCCCGGGGCCCGGGCCCCTGTGTGTCCCATGGCTCCAGACACACTGCGGCTCCCAGGGCCAGAGGCATCTGTCTGGTTCAAGGCTGAGCAAAATGAGAAACGACTCTTGAGTTTTAAGCAGTGTCACACATTATGGTCTGATTGAGGCTGTCATAGGACACTGCGTTAGAAATAGCCAACGGAGAGCAGAAGCGGGAACAGAGTGACCAGAGGGGAGTCCTCGCAATAACCCTGGGACAAAATGATGGTGGTGCGGACTTTGGTGTGAGCAGTACAGTGGTCAGAGGTGCCTGCACTGTGGGTGTGTTTTTACCTTTGAGAAGGATCAGCAGAATTTTCTGAAGATTTAGATGTAGAGTGGGAGAAACAGGAGTCCAGCTCACAGTGACAGTGCAGAGGCCAGTTCCTTCTAGCACTGTAGAGCTCATTTCCAGGGTCCAGTTTTTGGTGAACCTCTATCCTCACTTTGACACTGACCACGATGGAAGCCTTTACGTTGGAAACTGGCAAGTGCTACTACCAGTGTTTGGCCACTGTGTCCGTTTGCAGAGACCAGGCAGGTGTTGCCTGTTTCCCAGAATTTCATGGAGCGGGAATGACGCCGTGGTCAGTTGGTCTGCTTTGCTTTTTCCCAGGCAGCTGGTAGAATGCATTGCTCTTTACCAAGGCGGGGAAGATGGCAGGGGCCAGGGCCTGGGGAGAGACCTGGACGTGGCACCTTTGGGATGTCCTTTGGCCATCACGCTGTCCAAGATAAACTTCAATGCTGAAGGAAAAGCTACCAGGACCTTCTGACAGGCCTACAATTCCACCGGCACAGGACAGACACTGTCCAGAGGGAGTAAAGGAGCCTCTTACTCCAGACATGAGAGGCCAGAGGGAAGAGAGCAGGGGAAGGGAAGGGGAGCAAGAGGGGAGAAAGGTTTGAGGAAGTGGGTGAGGGAGGGAGGGAGGAGACAGAAGGGTTCGGGGTAAGAGTCAGAGAGAGAATGTCCTGGGGAGAGGGCAGCGGGGCGCATGCAGGAGAGGCGAGGGAGAAGCCAGGCTTTGGAGGGGAGCCGCTGGGAGCAGGCTCTGGCGAGCTGTGGGAAAGAGGTCCACGTAGGAAGTGTTTCCAGAAAGAAGGCAGAAGACGGAACGGCTTTGGGGAGTGTCAGGATGAGAAGGCGTTTAAGGAAAGAGGTCAGAGATGGAAATATTAGGGAGACAGAAGGCCAGAGAGTGGTTTGGGGGTAAGAAATTAGAAGTGTTTTTGGAGAGAGAGGTTAGATAGAGAAAGGAGATTTGGGGAGTCAAGAAGCTAAAGACCTCTGTTTGGGGAAGCGAGCACCCTAGAAAAGGGGCCAGAGGAGAGGGGAGAGAGAAGGGAGAAGTGGAAAGAGGGGGATAGAGGGCAAGCGGGAAGGGTGTGGGGAGGAGGAGAGGAGGCAGAGGGAGGGAGCAGGGTGTGCACACGTGGGGTGCAGGCCGCGTACATGCCACCTGTCTCTGTACCCACGGAGCACTGTTTTAAGAAGCCCACAACAGAGGAGGAAACAGACTCCCAGAGAAGCTCACTGTCAGCGGCTGGCAGCAGAAGCTGGTGGACCTTTCCCCAGGTTGGCCAGGCCCCAGGTCCAAGCTTGGCCAGCTCGCTTCTGCCACACTGTGGACAGCACCCAAAGCCAGCCAGCAAGTGCTCGCAAGGGGGTCCCCTCTTCTCTGTCAGCCTTGTCCCCCTTCCCCTCAGCCAACTGCTCTCCCTGGAAATCTTTCTCCAGCTTTCTCCAGAAGCTGCCATCTGTCTCCCCCCTTCTTACCCTGTCTCACAGGGGAGTGGGAAGGGCATGGTGAGAAGCCACCACGGCCTGGCTTCCAGCTCTGCTCCTTGCTAGCTCTGTGGTCCCCCTAGACTTCCGAGGTTTCCCCCCTGAAGTCCCCTCTAGGTGGCTTCTTCATGAGGTGAAAGTGGCATAAACTTTTAGGGCAACTGCCTCTGAAGCTTGCCTAGTGTCCCCAGCAGTGTCACCCTCTGGGAAGTTGGGGAGGGGATATTCTCCATAAAGCCTCCCACGGCATCTCCCACAGAGCACAGGAAACAGATGCACAGCCCATTGGATTGGATGTGGTTCCCTTCAGACATTATTTCCTGAGCTCCTTCTCTGTGTCAGGCTTCGTGTCCTTCTCTGGACATAGAAAAGTGATATGAGACCTGCTGTCGGGGGTACCCGTCAGCTGGGGGACAAAGACAGTGAGTGAATGGTAGGATGTTTTTCTCTTCCTACCTACACTGGCCATTTGGTCTTTGAAAAGGATATGCCTGCTCTTACCACAGGGCCTTTGCACATTCTGTCCCTTTGGATTAATCCTCCAACTCCTCTGTTAGTTCTGATCCTTGGGGAGGCCTTTTCTGACTTCCTTCTTTACTTTCTGACCTTCTCCTTTAGCTTACATTCCCAGTGTAGATTCTCACAGCACCATAAGCCCTTACATTGCTTATTGAAGTTACAGTAAGCAATTCCTTGTGCAAGTGCTTATTTGACATCTTAGTGAGTGGGTTTCTTGAAGACAGGGACTCTGAGTGTATAAGCTGCTGCTGTTGCTGGTCCCACCCTGAGGATACCAGGGCTACACCCAGGCCCTGTCACATAGCAGATGCTTCATTAATAATGGCTGAAAGAATAAGGCACGAACAATGTCTTCCCTGATCTGCCCAACCCGGCTGGACTGGGGGAGGGGGCACCAAAAAGCACTCACAACTGGATATCTAGGAAGATCCGCTTCTCTTCCCCCACGTGGATCTTCCAGACACAGTCCTCCCCTTCTACGTAGGGCTCCGGCCAGTTTGGGGACAGCACCACCCCAGCCACGGCAGTCAGCTCCCCACCACACGTGGCTGGAAAAGAGACACATAGACAGACTTTATTTGTAAGGAAGCGAAGGAGGCACAGCGGTTGGGGGAAGGGGCTGAGTCAGAGTGTGGACCTCTCCTGTCACGCTCAGGCTCCTTCACACCCATCTGTCAGTGCCCATGGGTCAGGGGACAGGTGACCAGCTGGCCCCTGCTTGCTCTTGGGCTGAGGGCTGGTGGAGCAGGGCTAAGAGCATGTGGTGCTTTCAGCACCATGGACAGAGCTCAAAAGGCTGAACCAGTCCTGCAGCCTGGCCTCTGTAAGCTCTGGAGGCCAGAGGATGCAGTCAAGGCAGGGGCTCCGTGATGGTGGCGAGGTGCATAACTTCTTTTAGTGTCAGCTTACTGCCTCCATGTCACGGGGAACTACATGGCTGTCAGCACCAGGCCTGACTACGATCAGGCACGGAGCTTGCGGCATCACGCCTGGTACATGGCGAGTGCTCACTGGGCCAGGTAACATCACTGTGAAAGGTTCCAGCTCTGGGAAGGCAGCAGAGATGCGGCCATGTCTGGTGCTCTTTAAATTTCACTCTGTGTTTACCACTTTGGAAAGCTCTCAACGCGGCTGAGGCCAAAGAATCAATAAATTCTGCTGTGTTAAACCAGCAAATTTAATACAGGGATCACTTTCTCATCATGGCAAGAGTACAATTTCACTCCAACACCAGCCAGTCTGCCGGGGACCAGGACACCCTGAGTGACTCCTGCTGGGCACACCAGACCTGGGCTGGCTCTGCAGCCTTGGGATGGATGGGACGGGGGAGGGCAGGACCCTGGGAGCCCATGCAGATGAGGTTCTGCTCAGCCTGTGGGGTACAGGCGGCTCAAAGCACAGGCCTCTGAGAATAGGGAGACCTAGGTTCTATCCCTGTCTCTATCAGTTACCCTGTGTACTCTTAGGAATGTCACTTCCCATTGTTCTTATCTGCAAACAGGGCTAATAACATCTACTTTATAGAGCAGTGAGGATGAAGTCAGCCAGTGAACATTCAGCCCTTAGCAGCATGCCCATCATAGCGTTCCCGCATACCTATTTGCACCTAGTATTAGCCCATTAATGAGATTCAGGGCTGCCTTGTGCTATCTGTCCCTGGAAGAAGGGGTACCTTTTAAAATTTATCCATTCCGTACTTTCCCCAAGGCCCAGCAGCAACCCCGACCCACAGGATGGCGAGCCATGGAAAGGCTGCATGCAGTACAGCCCCGTGTTTAGGTCAAGGCCCCAGCGTCTCAGCTGAAGGAGGTGAGCCCCGGGGCGCCCACTCACCTCTGCACAGGGGCTCCGTGTCGTTCCAGTATGGGTCTCGCACATTGACGCACTCGATGGTGGCGGGGCCCTGCTCCAGGGAGTGTCCGGGGTCACAGGTGAACTCCACTACCGTCCCGATGTTGTAGGTTGGGTCGGACGTGGTGAAATTCCCGTTCTGGATGTAGGGCTCATAGCAGTGGCCTTTCTCAAACGCTGCGTGGGGACGCAAAAGGGACAGCAGCCAGGATGAGTCCCTTGTCCTGCCTTTAGAAGGTGGGGTCCCTCCCGCTGTTCAGGAAGGCTCCAAGGAGCGGGGTACAGTGGTGCACGCCTATAATTCCAGTGCTCTTGGAGGCTGAGGCAGGAGAATGGGATGTTTGAGCTCAGTCTTGGCAATTTAATGGCTTAGTGAGATCCTATTTCATAATAAAATAATAAAGGCTGGGAATGTTGCTCAGTACAAAGGGATAGAGAGAGGGAAAGCTCCGGGGAAAATGAGGATCCTGTTCTGGGGCCCAAAGACCCGTGAGAGCCTGCCCTCAGCCTCGTGCGTGGATTCTTGGAATCTCTCTGCCGTCCTGTGTGAAAAGCTGGTGTCCTCCCCATGGCCCATCACTGGCCACGGGAAGCTGCAGTCTGTCTATGGCCCAGACCGTCTGTTTCCGGGGAGCTGGGACAGAAAGCACCCCGGGCTGTGAAACATGGAGCAGCCTTTTCCTGGGTCCCGTAACTGCCTGGAGGAGGCAGAGGGAATGGGCAGAGCGGGAGGAACCGTGTGGGCTGCCCAGAAATCTCAGGCTCTCTTCTGACGGACTGATGCTTCAGCAAGCCATCTCAGGCCCCCGTACCTCATCCAAAAGCAGACATAATAATAACAGTTCTAATAATTAGTGTGGCAAGGGGCCCAGAAAATGTACAAAAGTCAGGCGCATTGGGTGGTGCATGCTGTTAATTCCAGCTACTCAGGAGGCTGAGGCAGAAGTCTCACACATTTGAGGCTATAGCCTAAAGAACTTAGTGACAAGGTGTCTCAAAATAAAATAAAAATAAATGGACAGAAAAAGGCTGGGGCTTCACACACACACACACACACACACACACACACACACACACACACGGCCTGGATATGCAGTCTGTGCTCAGCATTGCTGTGATAAAACCAAAGTCTGCCCTTGCAAACTGAAGCACCAGCCCGCCTGCCAGGACCCCTCCCCAGCAACCCGCATTGCCCCTCCCAGGCGCCCCTTGGCTGGGCTCCCGCTCCCGTGACCCTCACCCTCGAAGCGGATGTTGAAGGCTGAGGCCACCTGGCCCTGGTTGGACGTGAACTCGATGCGGATGCCATTGCTGTCGCTCAGCAGCCCCTCGAAGGGGACGCTCTCGGCCTGCAGGGAGTCGTACAGGAGGGCGGACTTGTTGGTTTGTCCACTGTACACCGCCATCCTGCAGGGAGAGCAGAGGGGCCACTGGCTGTGGAGGGCTGTGCCACGCCGCCATGCTGGCCCCATCCCAGGTGCAAGCCCTGCCAGGGCCCCTTTCTTGCCAGCACAGGCCGCTTCCCCTGGTCTAACCTCTTCCCTCCTCTGTGAAGTAGGTTAATGCTTGCCCTACATTATACCTCTTTTTTGTTCTCTCTCTCTTTTTTTTTTTTTTGGCAGCAATAGGGTTTGAACCCAGGGCCTTTGTATTGAGATATATTGCCAGCCCTTTATTATTTCTTATGTTGATACAGGGTCTTGTTGAATTGCCCAGGTCAGGCTTGAACTTGTGATCCTCCTGCCTCAGCCTCCTGAGTAGCTGGAATTAGAGGAAAGCATCACTAGGCTCAGTTTTTTCTGGAGGATTTTTTTTTAACAGATGCATTCAGAAGTTGCAGGGAAAGTGATGTGTATGGTAAAATTAATGAATTAGATGAATTAACTGATGTTGATTATTATTAACTAAGAAGTTGGGATTAATGGACTATGACCATTGCTGGGGCCATTACATACATAGTTAGGCAGATCAGTTAGCCCTAACTCTGCAACTTCTGAGCTGTGTGCTTAGGACAGAACACTTCATCTCTCTGAGCTCTGTTTCTCATCTGTAGGATGGTACACACAGGGTGTGGGGCTTGGAGAGCATGGTACAAAGCATGCCAAGGCAGAGCAGGTGTAAGTGCTGTTTACAGAGTCTGGGCTTCTCGGGCCCTGCCTCTGACCCCCATTTCTCAGGAGAGCTATTTGGGGCATCAGCAGCCCTCATTTCCGGTTCCCAGCTCCCCTTCAACTGAGTTTACACAACTCGCAAAACATTTCTGGGCCTCAGCTTCCCAGCTGTGAAAGAGGGCTTGTAAAATCTTTCCTTCCTGAGTTACAGGTGGGCTTTGACAATATATCAGAATAAAGTGCCCTGGACATGAAAATGGCTTAGAAAAAAAGGTTGGATATTCATTTTATTGTTATGAAAACTATGTAATACTTGACTCCTTGCTAGCCCAGGCAGTTTAAAAGAAATTATGCAAAAGTGAGGAAGTAAACAGCTCACAAATTATGTAAATATTTTTATGGAGTTATAAACACACACTTTTAATCTATTGAGGTTTTTTTTTCTTTACTGCCCACATAAAAAGGGTTTATTCGAAGCTGGTGGGTGAATTTCTAGAGCCATCAGTATATGGACGCTGGAGCCAGTTTGCTCATTGCCCCAGGTTCAGAGGCTGCCATGTGGGGTGGGGTGGTCAAGTCGGTTCCTGAGGGTGGGGAGAGGAGAGGGCACCTCCAGTTCTGAACGCTGCTAATTCTGCTGGGCACCCAGAATCTTTTCTCAAAGAAAAGAAGGCTTCAATAAAGATCAGCAATAAAAACCCTAAGATCTCGAAACCTCTAAAGTCTATTCATCTTCTAAAAATAGTTCTTTTCCCAGCTATGTTCCCTGGAACGTCTATGATAGCAATAAGTTAGTCTCAAATCCTTGCCCAGTTTGTGGTCCATAGGGATGGGCAGTGCTGAGCTAAACAAGAATCAAACATTTTATTTCCCTGCAGAACTTATCAGTGCCTTTGCTGGCTAATGTATACCATAGGAGCTTGCAAGACACACTTTGCAAACATATTTGACCAGATAACCCATCTTCTAAACTGCTTGTAATGGAGCAGGAGTTCAGAAAGTCCTCAATTTTGGAGAAATCATGTGAAATTCTTCATGTTTTTTCTTTCACTCCAAATCCTTTTAAAGCTCCCCATGACCTATAGAAACAGCCTGCTATTCTAAGCCCTTCTGGAGAGAACCCTCATTTTTCCTTCCAGATTCATGCCTCTGCTACAGCATCCCTGTAACAGTCTCGCTAATGGTTCTCTTCATGTCTTTCTTGCTCCAGGAGGAAGGGCTGGGGACCCGTGGGATATTCTGATGTCACCGAAAAGCCCCATGAGATTTCCTCTTCTGTCAAAAATGCCATGACAGAAGAATTGCGATCACAGAACGTCAGGTTCCGCAGTTCCAAGGTGCTGGTACCCCGGGAGAGCAGAAGGTGGTGACGGCGCCCTCTCCCCAGCTTTTCTCCCCAGCTCTCTGTGCTCTGTGGCTTCCTGTCCACCCAAAGTCCCCAAGGGCCCTTCAGCCCAGCCTGGAGGGGAGCCTGTGGGCCGCGAGAACCTCTCCTCCCCATGGCAGGTTGGGGCTTGTGGACAGCCAACCAGGGTTCCACACCGTGCCAGCAGGACCACTCCCTGTGGGCACACCTGCAGCTGTCCCAGCAGCCCCTGTGTGCTAACATGGCCTGTGCTCTCCACTGGCCTTTCCCTGCCCTCACCTGTGCCCATGAGGACCCACTCCCAAGTCACATCCTGGTCACACATCTGCTTCCGGTGGGACCTGACTAAGTCAGCAAAGCCAAGCGGGGGAGCTCCTGGTTTCCTACAGCTCACCGGAATGGGGGGAGCGGGGGTTACAGTTCGGGATTGCATGCATCTCCCACAGGGCTGAAGATGTGCTCTGGTGCTGTCTACCAGCGTCTCCCTCCTTCCCTGAGCACCAGCCCGGTCCTGTCACACTGGAGCCCGCTTCCTCTGCTCTGAGCCAGTCTCCTCTGCCACAGAGCCACACAGGAGCTGGGCACAGAGCAGGTGCCCTGCAGTCACCCCCTCCTCGTCCACCTGCAAAACGTGCCACGCGGGAGAGAGATGAGCAGCGGGAAGTGGGGGCCTTGACTCCCTCCTGCCTCTTCCTGTCACCTGCTGTGTGACCTGGGCAGGCCCTTTTCCTGGTGTATATGACTTTCCTTATCAGAAATGGGGAGAGTGGATGCTGAAGGCCACCAGGGTCTTTGCCAGCCTCCCCGCTCCATCTCTCTTGGAGTCCAGGGGCCAAAGTTCTCACCGTTCCAGGACTGGGGATCCCCAGGGACATCCCGATGCTCTGGGAGGGAAAGAGGCTGAGCGGGAGTACCTGTCGGGCTGTGCCTCGTAGGGCTTTACCTGTCCTTGTCATGCAGTGACAGCTTCTCAAAGTGCAAATGCAGCTTCTGTCCCTCGGGTGCTTCGATGGTCCACACGCAGAACTGGCTCCCGTTGCTGTTACCAGGGTGACTGGGGGAGAGGACCCGGCCGATGGTGGCATTGTGCACTGCTCCTCCACAAGGGGCTGGGTCCAGAAAGTAGGGGTGGGAGGGATGGATTGAGAGAGAGAGAGAGAGAGAGAG
Organism: Cavia porcellus; assembly: GCF_034190915.1. Taxonomy (NCBI): domain Eukaryota; kingdom Metazoa; phylum Chordata; class Mammalia; order Rodentia; family Caviidae; genus Cavia; species Cavia porcellus. The sequence continues at coordinate 27,721,176 of NW_026947499.1, forward strand.
AGAGAGAGAGAGAGAGAGAGAGAGAGAGAAAGAGAGAGAGAGAGGTTCATCGTCTCCTGGCCCACCCCACCTCTAGCTAGGAGGAGACATAAGGGACCAGGCTGGGCTGGGTGGGAACAATGGGGAGAAGAGAGAGTCTGGAAGGGACTTGTCTTAGAGCAGGAGACCATGACTGGCGCCATGCACATGTGCATCACAGTGGGGAGGACTTTAATAAGGACTCGATGGGGCCCGTAGAGCCCTGACTTTTATTTACAAAGTGGTCACCAAGGACATAAACAGGCACAAATGACGAAATGCACAGATAGTACTCAGAGAGCCCTGACACAATATGGCCTCACTAACAACAAAAGAAATGCAAGTCTTTAGATACATTCTGCTTTAACCCACCTAGCTGGCCAAGATAAGAAGCAGCAGTAAGATCTAGACGCTACAGGGAAGCGGCCAGTCTTGTTCACGACTCATTAGGATGCAAGCTGTAGGGGCGATTTATTGAAAAGTCTGGAAAATATGTTCAGAGACTTGGACCTAAATTAGATTTTCGGGAGCTTATCCTATGAAAAGGCTCAGAGATTTGCACACAGATTTATGAATGAAGATGTTTATTGTTACTTTCTAAGAGTTAAAAACAAAAACAAAAAATAACACAAATATTTCTTCACATATGTTTGGTGAAATAACTGTACTCTGTCCAGGAACTTATCAAGCACCATGTTCTCTAAGAATGCTGAGGAATATAAGAAAATGCTCCCCATGTTTTAAGTGAGAAAAACAAGTTGGAAAATGGGCCATCACACTGATTTCAATGAGCTTCTTGCACGGATTGGTTGACATCATGAATACAAAAGTGATTTTACACTTTCATATTTCTTGAAAAAATTTTTTCTTTACCAGAAGCATATATAACATCATAAAAAATCTAATGACCAGAATATCAAAAAGTGATGTGTGCTCCATAAAGAGCCACATGACTCTTGAGGGTCACAAATCAGGCGGTACCGGAATGTTTAGCTTCAGGACTGAAGTGGTTCCTAGGACGTGGTTTCCCGAGTGGTGCCTGGGAAGGCTGCTCTGAGTTTCCAGCCTGGCGAGAGCTGGTGGGTACAGTGGTCAGTGTGGGAGAAGGGTGCGGCACAGGGAGGTGACGAGCAGGACAGTCCCCCCAGACCCCCGGAGGCACCTCCACCTTTCAGGAGCATTAAAGAGCTTGAACATTCTCTCCTCCTAAGCACAGGTCTTGACCAAGCTTCGCCTCCACTGTCAGAGGGACAGAGCGATAAGCAACAGAAGCCGGCACGGCGATTTGGAGTGGGCTGGGCCACAGCAGGCTGCGGTTCACAGCGCGCTGGATGCCAGTGCAGAGCCTTCTCCCGGGTTCCCCTCAGCCGCAGTGGACTCCGCTCAAGTTTGGCTGCCCTCCGCTCTCCCCTCCTCTGCTGCCCGGTTTCTCTTCGGATCTCCTGTCACCAACTCCAAACAGAACACCCGTCTTTGCCCGTTTGCTTCCCTGGGCATCTCTCCATGAAGGCCAAGTTTTGCGAGAGCTGGGCTTGGTTGCTGCTGCAACCCAGAGGGGTTCTTGGCACTCAGTATGCACTCAGTGAATATTTACAGAGCAAACAGCCACTGTTCCTTTTTCAAAGAAGGAAGTTCAGAGAAGTTAAGCTACTTGCTCAAAGACACACAGCTAGTAAGTGAGACATCTGGGACCTGACTCAGGATGCTTCATTCCAGCAGCTGCCATGGAAACCACCCCCCAAGTCATATTCATGGTGATATTCTACTATTCCATAAAGGTGCATGGAATACAGTGGATAATTATAAATATCTGCTGAGTGGAAAATACAAATATTTTCTTCCTCTTTTATACCTCTAGCACCAGTCCAATGTACAATACACAGCAGAATACTCACTGGGAATTTGTCAAGTGACTGCAGGACTGACTGAGATTTGCAGTAGAAGAGCAATGGATAGATCTTTTTGCTCTAGAGTCTGTTATGACCTTCAGTGAAGACATTGCCAAGGAGCGCCACACTGCTTGCAGACCGTGGACAAGGTGTGGAGGAGGGGCACCTTTCCAGCTCCAGAATCCCTGTCTGGCCTATGTGGGCACATTGTCCTCGCAAGTTGGCCAGGCTTAGAGTCAGCCCTGGACTGTGGGCTAGGACAAGTGACCTAAGTTCTCTGGGCCCTCAGTTCACCTCCCATCAGATGGTGCTAATGATGCTGCCCTCCCCATAGGACTGCAGAGAGGACTCCGTGAAGGGGAGAAAGCCAGAGAGTCTGCTGCCGCCCTGGCAGGAAGGGGCGCTCACGCTCAAGGCCTGGCCAGCACCACTGTCTGGTGGCTTGGGAGCCAAGGGTGGAGGACACCGTCCCTGGTGGGGCGCGGCGGCCATCTGTCCTCGGCAAGCTGCTTGCCTGCTGCCTCTCAGGCCCCTCTTTGCCTTATTAAGCCAATTGATGGCTCTGTTTGGCTTCAATTTGCCAGTCATGACTCCCCATCCATCTTTCTTAGCACAAATTATTGCTGTTTCTCTCTGATTTCACACATAGATAAAAATTAATATGCGAGAGGTGTGGAAACCTACTGCCCTGCAGTTTGGATTTTTTTCTTTTGTTAAAACAAAAAGGATAGAAAGAAAAAAATTCTAAGGGCCTTGCGGGAACAATATTGCAACAATTAAATCTGGTGAGTTAGCATCAGCTCTTATTTGCTTTTTTGGATTCCGGGTGACGATGAATGCCTGGATGGCAGAGATTATGTTGTGTTACTCCCCGATTCTCTCTGTGTGGGGCTCAGAGGCTGGCACATGGTAGGTGCTCAGTTAATGCAGGCCTTCTGTGCTTTTCTGGCCATCGTTAGGCCCTGTGAGAGCCCCTTTGCAGCTGAGACGGTCAAGGCTGTGCTGGAGGAGTGCAGCACCTCTCAGTGCTTCCCCAGTGACCACGAGCACGCGGACCACGCAGAGCGTGCTGCATGGAAGAGGCTGCTTCAGCCAGAGCTGCACGGGCCCCAACAGTGCCTTTGTACCCAGCTCAGTGGCCTTTGAGTAGCGAAGGTGGGAGGGGGAAGCTCAGAGGGGAAGTGTCACGCTCACAGCTCACCGCTTCTAGCTTGTGACTCCCGTCACCCTGCGTCCTCTTCACTGTGAAGGAAGCCCCAGCCTCCGATCTCACGCGACACTGTAGATGTCATCCTAACTGATCGCCACAGGGCCATGCCCACCTCCCACAGCCAGCTGCCACGCAGAAGCCAGGGCAACCCCTCCTACTCATAAACTCCTGCAGGTGTTGCCTGCCTCGTCAGCACATCTTCAGCCCGTGGCCTTGGGAAAGCCATGTGGTGACACTGACCCAGCTTCCTGTCCTGCCATCTTCTCTGTACTGTAGCCAAGTTGAGTCTGTGTGTGTGTATATGTGTGCACACATGTTGCTAAGTTGCCTAGGTTGGGTTTGAACTTGCAAACCTCCTGCCTCAGCCTCCCACGGTGCTGGGATCCAGGTGTGCACCATGATGCTCAGCCCAGTTTGGTCCTCTTTTTACTCTCTCAAACTCTGACTTCCTTCCCACTTGCGGACCTCTACCTCCAGCCCTGTTATCTCCCACTGATATCTGGGTCTTGGTCACAGAGCCCTGCCCTCAAGGACTGCTTCCCAGAACCTAGATCAGGCCTCCATCTCCTCTTCTAGCTGGTGCCTTTTCTCCAAGGCAGTGTCTGTCACACTGGTCACTGGTGGCCCTTCGGTCCCTCCTCACTCTGCACCATCGCACCCTGTGAGTCTCTGGCCAGACTCTCTGCAGTCTGTGACCATCACACCTGCTCCTTCACGCCACATTTTGCACCAGACTGGAACCTGCCAGGGCAGGGCCAGGCCACGTGTGGTGCTTTTGGCACTGCAGGTGCTCGGTGAGGCTTTGCTGAGTGATCACATAGACAGGAAAGGCTCTGGAAGGTAGAAAGCCGCATGCACTTTTCTGTCTGTCTCTGAAGTCCTCAGTTCTAACTGCGGGCTCAGAAGGTCTGTTTCCTTTCACTCCTGGGAACTGAGCTAGCAGTTCCCAACTTTACCAACTCCTAGCTGGTGACTTCAAGCAAGTGACCTGACCTCCTGGGATTGCAATGAGCAATTAATTGTGGCCTCTGGCATGGCGTTCAGCACATGGTGGCTGGACCCAAAACCAAACCAAACCAAACCAAACCAAACAAAAACAAAACAAAACAAAACAAAAACACAAAAAGACAGCAGGTGCACCCAAAGCACAAGCAACAAAGGACACAATGGATAAATTAGATTTAATCAGTATTAAAGATGCTTTTGCATCAAATGATGCTGTCAAGGAGTGAAAAACCAATAATGGAAAAAAACCCTTGGAAGCCCTGATCTGATAAGGATTTACTGTCTACAATATAGAAAGAGCTCCCACAACCTAACAACAATAAACAAACAGCCCAGTTAAACAAGGGCAGAGGACCTCAACAGACATTTCTTGAAAGAAGACACACAAATGGCCAACAGCACGTGGCATCCTCAGCCACCAGGGTAATGCAACTCCGAGCCAAACAGGTTGGCAGTGAGAGCAACGATGGCATGAGGCTGGCAAGTGTTGGCGAGGATGAGGGGACATGGGCGTCCTTGCACAGAGATGCTAGTGGGGCACAGAACTGGCACAGCCATTGTGGAAAATGTTTTGCTGCCTTCTCAAAAGCTGGACCATGTGACCCAGCAATTCTATCCTTGGATATGCATCTAAGAACATGAAAACTCAAGTCCACAAAAACCTTGCATAGAAATACTCACGGCAGCGTTCCTTCTAAGAGCTAACAGATACAAGCAACTCAAATGTCCACTCACTGATGTGTGGATGAATTAAATGTGGTAGCCCCAGACAGTGGACTA